>NC_142373.1:2573350-2725850 GCF_059441005.1 Hippichthys cyanospilos
AACTTTAAATTACAGTAGCAAACTATAATGACAACGGCATCAAGGGTCCACATAATAAAATAATAGCTGGATCTCCATTTAAAAAATTTGCCGGAATATCGCTCGTGCTGTATGGAATGGTGAGATGCTTGTCTGTCGGTGAATAAAACGTTAAAAAATGTTCCAGGTGCCGCATGAAATGTTGGACCTGGTTTCCTAGCATGCCAGGGGTGTGCCCCGCTCAGCAGTTGACACCCAATCCAGTCCAGTGGTCGGGCACCATGAGGAAATACTTGTCCATGGCCTCGCAGAAGCGGGCACGGTAAAGTTCCGGTGACACCACTGTGGGCATCTTTCCTGTAGACAAACAAAAAAGCGTGTTTTTTTTTCGTGTGTGAAAATAAGTCTGGCAATGCCATCTAATGTAAGTCAAAAGCTTTGATCAAAACTATGTAAGAAACACATGTATCTCTTCAAGCAACACACCTGACTCAAATCAGCATCGTGATCGTGATTCCGCAAAGCATGCTCATGAGCCAATCATTTGAATCGGGTGTGTTAGTTGAAGCGACACAATGAAAACAGGCTGGATCGTGGCTCTTGAGGACCGAACTTGGCCATCCCTGAGCTAGCTCGTCAGCCAGCCATCCATCCAGCTAGCTAGCTAGCCTGCCTGCCAACTAGCCATCCAACAAGCTAGCCAGCCAGCCAGCCAGCCATGTAGCTAGCTATCCAGCCAGTCATCCATTAGCTAACCAGCCAGGCAGCCAGCCAACCAACTAACTAACAAGCTAGCTAGCCAGCCACCCAACTGGCTACTAGCTGGCCATCCAACTAGCTAGTTGGCGGGCCTGCCATCTTTTAGCTAACCAGCCAGCCAAGCAACCAACTAGCTAGCTAGCCTGCCTGCCAACTAGCCATCCAACGAGATAGCCAGCCAGCTATGTAGTTAGCTATCCAGCCAGTCATCCATTAGCTAAACAGCCAGGCAGCCAGCCAGCCAAGCAACTAACTAACAAGCTAGCTAGCCAGCCATCCAACTAGCTAGTTGGCGGGCCTGCCATGTAGCTAGCTTATCCAGCCAGCCATCTTTTAGCTAACCAGCCAGCCAAGCAACCAACCTTGACCTCCCAGAATTCCAGTGGATTTGACGACCATCTCCAGCCTTTTATCCCAAGTGAAAGTCCTGATGTAATCTGTAAAAACGTTTGATGAGACCGGGCCCCCTTGGAAAAAAAATAAAATGCTCAAGCGCCAGTTTTGACTTCTTCTTTACCAATGATCCCGACCACCAGCTGATCGGTGGCGTCGTCGCGTCCCACCAGCAGAGAGTAGTCGATGATGAGGTGGCTGGACAGGAAGTAGGCGTCGCTGTGAATGGCGGCGCGCAGCACCGACTTGCAGTGCGAGCGGATGTACAGCGGGTTGTCGTAGATGAGCTTGAGCAGGTTCTCGTCCAGCAGCACCACCTCGCAGCTCTCCTTGCCCGAGTCCGTCTTCACGTTGCGGTTTCGCAACGACCCCTTCAGGTCAAACACCTTTTGCAGAACAATACATTTTATTTGAAGCGAATATTTGAACCTGTCTTTAATTTACTGTACCTTAAAACTCAACTAAGGGGATATTTATTTGAGATAGCCAATGCTTCTTTTATTGCTAGCAATGTTATTTATTTATATTTTTCAAAGCACAATTTTTTGAATGAACATTTTTGAGGATTTGCTGCTGACCTAATTACTTCAAGGACCACCCACATAAAAGATTCAAGGTTGCTTACAATGATTAATTTTGTGAACCGGTGGACGCTGCTCTCAAGTGAAACCACATTCTTCCTCACTACAAAATGCTATAACACCAGTGGCCACGGGTGGCGCCAAAACACAAAGATCACAAGTGAATCTGTTAAAGCAGTGGTCCCCAACCTTTTGGGGGGGGACCTTCTCACTATTTATGTAATATCAACAGCGGCCAGAGGTGGCGCCAAAAAACAGGTGGTGCAGCCCACGCGGCCCGGTACCAGTTGATCCACGGACCGGACCGGGGGTTGGGGACCACTGTGTTAAAGGATAAAATAAATCAGTCCCAAAACATCGTTATTTCAGGTGCGGGCCATGCAAACTGGTACCAGTTGATCCACGGATCGGTACTGGACTGGCGGTTGTGGAACTCTGTTTTACAGTAGCGGTCAGGGGTTTGAAACCACCTTCAAACTCAAAAGTTATTCCAGGCCATACAGCATCCACATGGTAAAGCTGACCGAGAAACTAAAACTACATTTCCCAGCTCCTCACCTGAGCCATTTTGCGTCCATAAAAAAGGTTTTCCATCACAAGCAGGTCCAGTTTCTTCTCAGTGTTGTTCTGAGAGTTCTTGTACCCGATGCGGTAAACACCCAGGATTTTCGCCAGAGCAGTTGGCCTCTGAGACACAAATGTATTTATCAGTCCGGAGCATTCATGGATATTTTGTTATACAGACTTTTTGCTGAACAGCTCCGGTGATGTAGGTAAAGTAGTGGGGAGCAAAATCCAGGAATGACTGGACTTCAAGTCTGGGCATCTGCTTTAGGATGAAGCGGTCATCTGAAATAGAGATGATGTTCTAGTTTTACTTTCTGCTACGTTTCATATAGGTTTCATAAATGAAGCGTTAAGTGGGCTCATTTCAAAATCTACCACTTGTGTTGGGATTGTTAATATTGCTGAAATTAAAATAAACATCCTAAACAAATCCAAAACCAGTCATTACAAATTACATGGAAATTAACACTGCAATTTTTTACTTACAAAAAAAACTTAAGATTGCATCATCTTTCTCACATCCAATGAAATAGGAGTACAATGTAAATCGTAAAAAAAAAAAAAACTGTACAATGATTTGCATTCTTTTGGAGAAGATATTTAAGATATATAAGCTATAAGATATATAAGCATTTTAAGATTGCATCATTTTTCTCCAAACTCAAATCCAAAGAAATAGGTGTTAACTGTAATGTAAATATAAACAGCGCACTGCAATTTGCATTCTTTTTCAGAAGGTATCCAATTGAATCCACTAACACAAAAGATTGAATGTTTTAAGTGGTACTTTTTTTGTTGTTGTAAATAAGATCATTTGGAAATTGATGGCAAAATTACATGTTAGAAAAGACTGAGAAAGTTTGGGAATGTTCCTCATATAACTGTTAGAAATATTCCAGTTGAAAAAAGAAATTGAGAGCAAGTGGGTGGCATGATTGGATATAAAAGGAGCCTTGCTGGGTTGCACAGTGTTTGTTTCATCATGTAAAAAAACATAATCAAAAGGTTCAGAGAACCTGGAAAAATCAGTGCAAGAAAACAGTAATTGATGTCATTCAATGCTAATAGTTTTATACAAACCTGTGCCACAAAGTTACTAAGCTAAGAAAAAGCAGAGACTGTCCATATAAAAGCTGTGATGACCTGATGTTCATACAACCTTTAGTTTGCTATGCAATGCTGCCCCATCTTTGCTAAAATAACAGATGGATTTATTTGAAACTGTTGTTGCATCAAACTTGTGTTTCTTTCTACAAGTGGTTTGGTTTTTGAGTATGTTTAATATATGTAAATTTTAATATTTTGCTCTATGTTGATTAATCAAAAACTAAATATGGATTTTTGACCTTGTGTAATCAGTAATCAATATTTCAGCCTCTCGTGACTAAATGTTCTATTTCTGTAGTCCTTTATGCAAACACTTGTTAAATTAAAATTAAACATTTCCAAACATTCGCTGATTATTTTCAAACAAAAACACGAACCGAATCTAAAGTCTCGTTTCCGATGACGTTATGTCGTCTGTCTATTTGACAAAATCCCAGTTTCCATCAAGAAATCTAGCCGACTCGCTAGAAAAACAGCCACTATTAACTCCAAAAAGAAAAACTGGCTGATGTCCACAAACAGCCACAAATCATGCACCAGGTTTAATAATCTTTCCACACTCTCAATTGTTTATGTACTGTCGCAGTTAACATGTCATCAATTGTGAGGTGGGGATACCGTAGTTGGAAACAGCTTTAGTGTACTTGTTATTGCGCTGTCGATTTGAAAAACAGTCTCATTTCTGCATTGTTAAATCGCCCCCCCCAAAAATGGACGGATTTAGCGGTCCAACCTTCAGTGGCATAGAAAACAGCTCCGGATTTTCCGCCACGTGCATGCCAGTTGACACAGTGGGACAACGAGCGGACAAAATCCTCCTCAGCACTCTCCAGGATCTCTTCGCGCATCCTGTGGAACTCGTCGGCATAGTAGATGCGACAGTAGAACTTGGCGTTGGCGTCTGAGAATTCTTAAGATGGAGTGGGAAATACATCAGGTTTAAATCGCTACATCGCAACAAGTTGGAATAAAAAGAGGTTAAAAAAAAAAAGAGCAAACTTACGCAGCTCGATGTGCGGATTCTGTGACTGCTTCTTTTGTTTATCTGCCACATCAGCGTCCTCTGCAGGTGGTGCAAAGACAACATCAGCAAGTGGCTGAGCAGGAACGCACGCGCAGTTATCAACACTCACTGGGCGGATCGGCTTCTGTACTGCCGCGGCTCTGCACTGATGACTCGCCGAGCCTGGCCGGGCTGCCCTTGGCCCTGCTCTCGCCGCTAATACACACTTAAGTTAGGAAGTTGACGTACACTTCCTTCTCTGAGGCTAGGTTCACATTGCAGGGCTTAATGCTCAATTCCTTTGCAGTGGGCCCCCGGTTTACGAACCCCGTTTTACGTATTTTTCAACTTACGACGTGGACCGCGGCGTTTTTTTGTCCCCCTCTTACGAACAAACCTTTCATCTTACGAACCATCTAACATGCCGGTCAGTGTGTCCGCACTATTTTTTTCGCTTTGCTGCGTCAACAAAAACAACTTTTCTCGCATGTCACGGAAATGCCGATATGCTATTGGTCGATTAAGGTCACAGTCACCGTCTCAGTCACTGTCTCAGTCACGAAGATGCCGATATGCTAATGGTCGATTAAGGTCACAGTCACGGGGATGCGGATATGCTATTGGCCGGCGTCACGTCAATCACGGAAATGCCGTTATGCTACTGGCCTAACGCCCTCATCTAGCCTGATGGCACGAGCTGGTCGGTGTGTTGTGAAGACTTTGCAAACTTTATCTGTTAGACATGGCTTCTAAAATTGCAAGTGGCGGTAAAGGAAGAAGTAAGAGGATGATGACAATAGAAACGATGCAGGAGATAATAAAAAAATACGAAGGAGGCGCACGCATAGTTAACCTTGCTAGTGAGTATGGCCGTAACCGATCTGCAATCTTCTAAGGGCAAGACTTTCCTTCCCAGGGGACGGACCTCGGTCAACAACGAAATGGAGAAGCTTCTTCTATTATGGATTAAAGAGAAGGAAATCACCGGTGATATGTTCTTGTTTAAGAAAAGTTCTCGGTAAAGAAAAAAAAAAATTCTGCGGGTTGGTCTCTGCTCCCCTCCGCCTCCACCAGCTCAAGTTATGTCGCCCCAAAGGTAAATGTCATTTTTCCTTTGTATATTTATGTTATTTAATTTAACTGTACAGTATATTATGTTATTAATTTTTAATGTGTATAAAGTCGTGATGTTTTTACCTAAGGTTTTAGCACGCGTTGCATGCATTCACTAATTAACATAGGTTTGGATTGCCCGTCATACGAGCAATTCGAGTTACGAGCGTAGCCGCTGAACAGATTAAGTTCGTAACACGGGGCCCCACTGTATTTTTTTTTGTGTGAAATCCAATTCTTTGTGAGGTCGTTCACATTCCTATATAAACGCAACCTGTTTGAACGCTCAATGGCCCAAAAGTGTCCCGCATGCGTATTGAAGACATTGTGATGTAAAAGACAGTGGCTCGCGTACTGTGTTTACAAAAATGGCTGTCATAGTGGGGACAGAATATTCAATCTGTTAAATTTAAGGAGTGAATGAAGGAGTGCAATGGTGAGGTTTTTTTATCATGGTGTTTTTTTCAAGCGGAAGCTATGTCCCAAGAGCGAGGGAGACAAAATACAGTACACCTCGCTCTCCCTTCATTGTGTTGTCATCACCTCGTTCGCTATTGTTTTGGTTTTTCAAATATGCTTCCGCATTTTTGAGTGCATTGTGACATTTGTCGCTTGTTTATTAGGTGCGAGTCGGACGAACGCAACCTGGCCGGATACATATCGGATTTAGTACCGCATACCCAAGTGGCCTGGGTCAAAAAATAATTGTTAAGTGTCTTTCACACTGCCATCAAATATTAAAGGTCGGATAGGGGCAAAAAAAAAAATCGAAATTGGGTCATTTCAGGCAGTAGTGTGAACCTAGCCTAACTGGATCACTATTAATGGCTTTTCACACAATAACAGCAGACAGGACAAACCTGTTGGCCTGTGATGCCTCGTCCGCTCCTGTGTTGGACACCTTTGACAAATCATCCAGTGCGGTTTTATACTCCTTGCAGCTGTGGATAAAAACAACACCCATTTTTTTAAATACAAGTTTAAAAAAAAAAAAAAAAAGATGTAGGTATAGGTAAGAGCGGTCACCTGAGCGCAAAGGCAATAATGGAGCTGGGCTCCTTCTCACACACAGCAATGGGCACCCGTTCATGTTCGTACATCAGGTAATGCTTGTCTGGGTCACTGCGAGACAAGTTGTGATGTCAAACCACTATTTTTTTTTTTTTTATACAACCGACACATCAAATACACTGAGCACTTCAATTTGCCATTTTATTGTTTGGTTTATTATTAGTATTAAAGTTCTGGTTAAATTGTGTGTGACATTTACGAGAAATGCCAGATCTATTCTGGGATTTAAAAAGTAAACTGTAGCAATAAAAGTGTCAATTATGACCGTAAAATAAAAAGTATCGGAATTTGGCTCAGGACAACTAAATGCAAATATACTGTACTTTAAAACATAAGCTTTTATTTTCTATGTTCATACAATGGAATACAAATATTATAAAAATAAAAGCTCAAATAAACGCTTATTTTATTACCAGAACAATTTGTCTATAATATCATATTCATTCTATTCAGCACCTCAGATGCAAGCCACAATAATCTTACCTTGACTTTTCATGCATTCAAACACACGAATGTAGGAAATTGCAATCAAAAAATGTGGTTGCATTACAAAGTGGCTGAGTTGGTGCATATTACATCAACATTAAAATCTTCAACTATATAACAAAACACATACACGTTCATCAGCAGTAAGGATGCACCAAATTTTCTGCCCCCCAAAATGTTCATCAAAAAATGGCAAAAAAGGCCAAAAGAGAATTCGAGTAAACAGCATACCCAACATAAAAATGTAGAAATGTTCCAAATTAAATAACTTGTTTTGTGATTCAAAGTGGTGACCGCAATACTCACAAAGGGAAGGGAATAGAGTTGTAGCTGTTTCCTGGCAGAAAATTTGCCAGAATAGCCTTCATGGTGGACTTCTCCTTCACCTGACTGTCAGTGGAACCCAGCAAGTGTCCGTCAAACACATCTGATGCCCCCGGACAATACACAATAATTAACACAAGGCGATCTGAAAATCCGCAGTTGTTTTTACTGCCGATACCTTCTGTGATGCTGACAGAGTCCGGCTCCGTGAAGGAGGGGCCCGGCGTGTTCGGCTCGGCTCCTGGTTCCCCCGGTGACAGCAACGCGGTGGAGGAGGCGGATGCAGAAGGTAGCGTGTTGAGGTGACGGTCCTCTGTCCAAAAAGACAACTTCATCAGTTTTGCTTTACAGAACAGGATTTCCCAATGCTTACCTTTGTCGCCATTTTGCACCACCGGCGAGGGGTTACGTGGTGAGGATTCCAGGGTGCTCTGTCATGAAAACAAAACAAACAAACAAACAAAAAAAAAAACAAGGGTCAAGTCATGCGAGAATTTTGCCGGTACCTGAACGCACCACACCAACCTTGCTGTCATCAGCGGTGGTCTGTCGGTGGCGGCCTGGGCTTGGAGGGACCGATAAACGCTTGCGACCTTTCTCATGCTGGAATAACTCTTGCAGCCTGAGGTGACGACGAGAGGAGGAAATCAGTGACATGCGGTCAAACTCAGTGACGGCCGTGACCAGGACCTGCTGTTCCAAGACTGCAGCATCTCGCAGAGGCTTTGCTTCTTCACCACCAGAGACTCCAGCACTGTCTGGAGCTGCTGCGGAGAATCCAAACCGCAGGCCTGAAGTCGCACTTGGAGCTTGTCGATCCAGCTGCGCAGCTCGCCCTCCTCCATCTGCGTCCAATGTCAAAATTAAAAAGCAGCAGGAAGAGGAAATATACGTGCGGGAAGGAAGGCGCTACATCTTTCTGGGCAAATAGGTCCTCCATCTTCTCCTCTCGCGTCTTACTGAAAGTCTCAGTCTTCAGGGAGGTGAGGCGGTCATCAATGGCCAAGTAGACCTGCGTTACTCTGAGATCAGAAACACAAGAGACTCAATAATCTGCATTTTTTTTTTTTTGAGAGTAATTTGGGATTTTGTGAAAACATTTGCATTTCGTACATAACAATAAGCCCCACCCAAAAAAAATATCTGAACCATAGTAAAAAAAACAAAACAACAGATAAACCCCAGCGGAAAAACTCAGAACCATAATAATTTTGGTTTTGATTATCAAAGGTGTTCCAGTCTTCTTGGGGACATTTCAAGTCCTCTTATCGACTGAAATATGAATGGTCATAAGAAGAAACTGGTACCATTGTAATGTTAATGATCTCTTCCTATTTTTCCCAAATCGCGTAATGGGAGTTCACTCAACCAGAAAAAGTGTTTGACGTCTGTGAATTTTGGTTTGATATGTGCCGTGTGACCAATGACGCACAAATGTAATGCCGTTGGAACTTCCAAGGCAAAATTTGAGATTGAATGCTTTCAAATATGTCAGCTGTATTTTTATATCCTTAATATATTGTAGTTAATAGTTAAAGATATTCAATGTAAAAATGTGACCAAGATTTTGGTATTTGTATATTTTCTTTCTTCAGAACGTTTCAAGTAGAGCTGCATCTAATAAACTTACTTGATTTTTTGGATTTAAAACTAATGCTTTATATTTCCATGCCTATATCTGAAAACATCCCATATCTTCAAATGGTCATAAATGAATTCTTATTCCATAAATGGTTTGGTCCAAAACATGTCAGAAGATAGCCAAAAATGTTGATTATTGTTTTACAAAGTAAGAGCAAAATGGTTTATTTTTATTTGACACAAAGATAATCAGATGGCTTCCATGGAGGGCTACAGTATTGGATGCTATTTACTGTTAAGATGAAATTTCAAGCATTAAAAAGATCTTTAAGTATTAGATAAGATCAGAAATGATTCATTTGACAATGCAGTTTGCATTGTTTAGCAATGTGTTTAACTTTGTTAACTGTGTGAATTGAAGTCAAATATTCAAATCCGAAGATGATTTGTGCTATTTTTAGTAAACATCCCTAAGTTTGTACAAGTGCAAAAATAGGTTCACCAGTAACCAATGTTAATACAGTAATTAAACGCACAGTCAGATACTTGTTTGATAGACCTCATTTTGAGAGATGTGTCGACAACTGACGGCTTTGGCGGCATCATAGAATGAAGTTGAAAATGATGTCAGCTTGTCATAGTGGAAGACATCCGCAAACATGCCTTACTTTTGAGAGAAGTCTTTCAGGTCCTGCTGTAGGCTGACTTTGGAAGGCCCCAGATTCCTGATGAAAATTTTGGGACGGGGAAGACAAATCTCCAACAGCCTCACAGAGGTGTAGCTAAAAGGAAGATAAAAGTGGACAATTCAGTGCGTTAAGCCGTTGATGCATGGCGTAAACTTGGATCAATTGAGGGCTACCTAAAGGAGGCCACCATTTGGTTATAGGAGAAGTACTGGTGGTAGTCTTTGTGGATGGAGTGTCCGCAGGGTTCTGCGTTGGCCCGCCTGGTGTACTGGTGGCCGTAGAAGTGCAGTTCCAGGTATTTGGCAAACGACATTGACCACGAGTCATTGGACAGCGGCACCACCGGGGTCACCTAAAAACGGGGGCAAAATTAGGACACGCAAAGCGGGGTTGACATAAAACATTATTTTTAGCGACCTGTTTGCAGATGCGGCACCAGGAGTAGTTAAGAATGGTGTGCTGGTATCCGGGAACCGGGGAGTCCAGCTCCTTCAGCACAATCTGCACACAGCCGTTACCGTGCACAAAACGCCGGATATGATGCACCATGGGGGTCTCACAGAATATGCTGGGACACTGGTAAGATGACCTGGAGTGAAGCAAAAGCCCAAATGTTGTTGGATAAGGAGGTGTTACCTTTCTCGACAGCTCTTTTTTATTCATTTTTTAAAAATTAAAAATGGCCTAAATTTTACACATTGTCTAACAGTGCATCAGAGCGTGATGAGTGAAAAAAAAAAGCTAAATATCTAAGCTGCCAAAAGTGAAGCGCAAAGTAGCGCTGTAACACAATGTAAGAAATCCCTCGTTTCTCATGGTTAATGGGGACCCAAAATCCCCCCACAAGAAGAAAAAGCCACAAAGTAGGACCCCCCTGTAGTTTTTGTGAATGTGTGCATTTGTACCAGAAATTTTTAAATGAGAAAAAAGTATTTATACTCTACATAAATGAGACAAAGATTACTGCACGACACATACATACTTAAATCTTTAATTATTAAACTTTGTACAGTAACTGCACTTATCCCTTCCTGTTTCCATCCCTTGGCCGCAGTTAACACGGGGGGGGGGGCATATATATATATATATATATATATATATATATATATATATATATATATATATATATATATATGTGTGTGTGTGTGTGTGTGTGTGGCTCATCAAATGTTAGTGTTAACTTTTTTTATGTGTATGAATTAATAGCACAATGTGGATTCTGTCATTTTATGTCAGACCGCCGACTTTGTTTGGGCGGGGGAGAAATTTCGATTGGTTTGCCTTCTTGAACGTGAATTGGCTCAGACAGCCAAAGAGTTTACGTCACATCGAGAGCAAGGTCCCACAGCTGGTTGAAATTGCCTTGTGTGAGCCAAGTGTTTCACAACTTCTCTAAAAAAAAACATTGCGAAATGATGCGTCCCATGGTAAAAATTATGCGGCGCGGACGAAGGGCCTCATGCAAAATGGAACAGTGTTCAAGTGTTAAAAAAAATTGAACAGATGCCGGTTAATGTAGTTTTATTTGAAAAAGTTGCAGAGAGGCTTATAGGAAAAATAGTAACATTTGCATAGTTTTTTATTTGATGTTTTAATTTTTTATACACGATTTAAAAAATTACAATTGTTTTACCTGAAACAGTATCTCTCCAGGAACACACCAAGTGAGAGGTCATTCTTTCCGTAGAACTCCATGGTAACAATCCTGTTGACAAATTTGATGACTACTTAACTCATAAAACACAAGTTGTCATGGTCAGGATCCAGTCAAAATATTTTACCAGGGGCTGACGCATGGGTTTGGAGCATTGCTGGACTGAGCTGAGGAGCTGCTGAAGAGCACGCACAGTCGCTGATGATTGACAGGTGTTAAGCAGTCCATCTGAGGATGAAGCCGTTAAAAATGTAATAAGCAAGATAACACAAAATCTGAGAAACTCCAAAAACATTGATCATCACCTTAGGGGCCAAGCTCATGTCGCTCTGCCTGCTTGGTTTTTCATCTTCACTATCAGCCTTCACCGGCCCCTTAATGGGTGGCGACGATGTCTCCTCTGTCCTGCTATGGCCGTTCACCAGAGCGACGGAGCTGGTAACATTGAAGGGGTCAATGGCTTCCCTCTGCCGAATTCGCCCTCCCTTTGCTCTGTACTCTGCCAGCATAATGGCGAGGTCCTGGCTGCTGCTCAGCTGCTCAATGATACGGGTGCTTGTGAAGCTGTGGCACGGCAGAATGTCGATGGGCTTCAAAGGAGCCACGCCATTGGTCTGAGTGGCAACCAGCGAGGAAGATACAGAGTCTTTAAGTAGCTGCCGCTTTCGGCGTCCATCCAATTCTTTGAAGTCCTTGTTTAGGAGTGGGGACAGGTACACCTAAAATATTGTGGAATGCACATGTGAGGATGGCATTTCCAAAAATTCACGGCAGGTGCGTTTCCATTTTTCTTACTGTAAAATGTCAATTTTTTCCAAAATTATACACTTTTCACAGAAAAATTCTCCATCCATTCCCAATGAGGCCTGACTTCCCTCACTAGTTACTTACCATACATTTCAATGGCAAGTGTAACATTACACCATTTATATAGAAGTTGTTCAAATGTGAAATTCATAGGATTCAAATCATGCGGATGACATTTGGAATGGTTTAACACACACAAATTTTGCAAATTCCCCCCCAAATTACAATTTTTTTAACCCCCAAACCCCTAACATGTACTATTTATGCAGTTCTCAAATGGGGATATGAGTATCGCGAGATTACGTGAAGACACTTCAGTGGAGGTTTCTGCAGGTATTAGCTAATTTACTGGTTTTCAATGCCCTGACAGGAATAGCATATTTTTCTTTTCAAATTAAGAACAAATTAATTGGAACATGAAGCAGTGCGACACATTTGCAAATCTATGCCAGAAATAAAACAGATAATGTGACCCTCAATAACTTCAGAGTTGCTGGTTAAAATATGTCCAGAGATACCACCACAAATCTAGTTCCAAAGTTGAATTAATCAGACATGGATGGGACAGCTTTTTTAAGTTTTTTTTTTCCCATCCAAAAATGCTTTGCAAATATTTCACAGGTGGTATGTTGGGTGAAAAAAGGTCATGAACAACTGTTTTCATCATTCACTACTCCCTCAACATTTCTTGACTGATTCAAACTACTCCAACTTTACCAGGTTCAGATCATTGATGCCATCTTGCTAAAATCCCGCCCTAAACCTCCAAAAAAGAAAAAACTTTCCACATATATTGACGGATTAATACCATATAACTTGAACATAGTATTTAGCTATTTCAGGTTCATTCCATGTCATTCAAAGTCATTGCACATTATTCCACATGCTTCAATGACTTTTTAATTTTGCCTTTCTGCCATCAGATGCCAATTTTTTGATAAAATGCAATCTCTAGTTTTAGTGGTGATACATAAATGATCATCACCACTGCAATAGACATTTCTGGTGGTAAATATATCAAAAAAGTTGTGTTTTTATGAAATATGATGTGATGCATGGAGAATTTGGGTACCTTTTCAGGGAAGTAATCCCTGCTGGGGCAGTGCATGCCAGCAGCCGTGAGGAGAAACGGTTCTCGAAATGTAATGAAGGGTGAGATGCACAAGATAATGTCCTTAAGCTCCTGCTTGAATGCAGCAGAGATGGATTTCAAGCGGTCATCAGTCGATGTCACCTGCTCTGCCACAAACAAGCCCGTGTCATCCTGCAGGGGGTCTCGGAACAACCTGGGTGTCGATACTTCTGATCCCTTATCGTCTATGCGCTGCACCTCTTCCTTAACCTGGTTTCCTTCCTCCGGTGTGTCGTCGTCAGAGGTCCTGCCGAATGTGTTCGTTGTTAGCTGCTGATCTTCCTCCAGAAGAAATGGTGGGGACAATGACAGAGGAGCAGCAGAAGTGATGGAGAACGGGGAGGAGGTCAGAGTCTCTTTGACTACAGCTTCCTCACTTTGGACTGAAGAAGCAGATGACCTTGGGTGGCCCTGGATGAGTTCCATTCCAGGGGGCAATGTATCATCCTCTGAAAGCCCAAATGTATCATCATCAGAGGTTCTCAGAGCTGTTTCATGGCTCTCGTCGTCAGTCTGTTCGGCATTCACTTCACCCTTGGGTGACACGCTATCCAGCAGGCAAGGGAAGGAGGCGCTCTGGGCCAAGCTGGGTGGCATGGCAAACTCATCCATGAGAAAGGAGATCTCCAGCTGAGAGTGATAGGCCACATACACCATCATCATGATGATCTCCTTCACGCGGGCCAACTCGTACTCGGAGGCACCACGCAGCTTGATAGAGCAACCTAGGTGGGCAGCGCAGCCTTCGAAGAACATCAGCGTCTTGACGTCATCTATGATCAAGCACACACGGACCAATGTCTCATGCTGGCTTAACTAGGGACATTTATGTGCTTTGAGGAAAGGAGCGAAAACACTCACCGTTGGACAGGGTGAAGGGCTGCATGAAGAATTTGTGGCAGGTGCCCAGTCTAGGCTTGGTAAGGAGCTGATCCATGGACATCACAAGGTCACCTTGGGTCATTCGACTCACTCGGTCCAACACTTGCTACATTGAAAAAGTACACATGATTGTGGTTTGCTGTGTATACATTTTACCTTGACATGTCGGCAACATTTTTGGTACCTGCTAAATAAATCAAGAACAATAATCAAAATATATTATCAAAAAATAATCACAATAGTGTAAGAAACTAACCAATGAGAATCAAATATTTTATTTGAATTGTGGTTCGTGAGCAGTATTAACAAAAAAAAAAAAGAAGAAAGATCATGAAACAAGTCAGAATAAAAATGACAGTTTAACATTTTGTTGCACAATTTGAGTCAATTACTGCAATCAAATAATTTTGATTTGATTTGACACGCCTCCCTCGCACACACAATCACCTAACTTACCGGTTTGACGTTGATCACCAAAGTGATCCCATGCTCCAGCAGCATGTCCTGCGCAATACGAGACACAGTCTTCTCCACCAGCACCAGGTTTGGCCGAACATCCACGATGCGCTGAACGTAATTTTTTAAAAACTCCCGCTCCTGATACAAACAAAATACTTTGGTGGATCTGGACAAACTATGGCAAATTATTGCAGCAATCAAAAATACTGGCCTGCAGCACAATGGGCTCGATGCATGTAAACTTGGTTTCTTCCCTGTAAAGGTATTCGATGGAGCACTTGAGCAGCAGAATTTTGGGGTTCTTGATGTAAGAATTCATCTAGATAAACATGTTATAAAGGTCAATCATTTATAGTATCTCTTGTATCACCTTAGTAATAATCAGATTGAAAACAGCAACAATTTCAATCTTTTCATTTACAAAAATACATTTTTCAAATTGAAAGTGTGACAAATGCACTAAAATTTTGTGATTTGGTTGCACATTTGGTCCACAGTCAGGAAATCGGCAATGATGTTGATCATTATTTTCCAAAAGTAAAGGAGATGTTTGAAAATGTCTTATTCAGATTCAAAACAATGATAATAAATCTGAGGACTAAAGATATCTGAAAATATTTCCCGTCGAAGGGAAGAAATTCTGTGCATTTGGACAACTGTAGGTATCTAAATAACTCTAAATGAACAATCGATCAAAAACATTTGTTGATTAATTTTATACTTGATTAGTTGCCATTAATCATTGCACCTCAAAATGAGATTTTATATCAAAACAAACCTGACCTACCTTTTTGTGGGCGATGTTCTTAGTACATACAAAGCCGTTTACCACAGTAGAATCAAACTTTCTTCCTCCAGGAATCTAAGCACATGCATATATTACTTAGGATTTAATTAAATTTGACTCTTGGGCACACTCAAACGTACAAAATGTCCTAAATTGCCCCCACATGCGCCTTCACCTTTTTAATGTGGACTAACTGTCTGATGTCCATGTCATCATCACAGTTGCGGACATCCGGCCGTACCGTCTGAACAACCTGGCGGACAACAGGCACGATGATGTCCCGCCAGGACAGAGAAAGTCCCTCGCCGTACAGCAGTTGCTGCAGCAGTGCCATCATGTGACTGTGATTAGCAGAGCTGAGAAAGAGGGGTATGTTTTGTTTTCATGTATATCGTTGTATCAGCTTTTCCTTCATTGTCCGGGTGGATTTCCGTAGTGCATTTCTACTCACAGCAGCCTCTCCATGGCCTTCTTCTCACCGTTCTCCTCTCGGAGTTGGTCCAAGGAGCTATGGTGCCAACCCAGAGGTGTGAACAACATCTCTTTAGCTTTCTCCTCCACACGCCGGTTGAACAAGGACTCTACAGGAAATATTGAATCATATGGGAAATGCTTGGGTTTTGTGGTTAATTTAGACTAGTACAAGTTTGTATGTTGAAGAATTCGACCTTTGATGAAGGCATCACTGATCACAATGTTCTGTCCTCCTTCTGACATCAGAAATTCAGCTGAGGTTCAAAAAAAACTTGTAAGTGGTGTGTACAACATTCATGCATCATGGTGTTAGTAAATGTATATAAAGTGAGCAGACCTCTCACACGGCAGTTTGAGCATACCTTTCTGTTCCGCAGTGGGAGGCACCTGTGGATACTTCGACTGCTTCTTAATGTGGAAGTTGACGTTGTTGTGCTCCATGTTGAGGCTAATTGAGGCGGCAGAATCGCTGTCCACCACGGACTGAGAGCTGCTTACAGATGTCCGCTTGCTGAGGTTGGCAGAGCCTGGACAAAAAAACAAAATCACAAGAGCTGAAAAAGGGTTAAAATTAATTGCCCATTAACCCTCAGAATAGGTGGCAACACACTTGATATGTTGTAATCTGACTCATCTGCAGGCTGCTCTGTGTCACTGTCATCAAACTTGATGTCCTTAAACCAGGACGGCTCAGAATGCCCTTCTACGGAGTTGACACTGTCGCTATCTGGAGACGGTGTTTCCGAGAACTCTGTGCTCTGCGAACCAGATTGGCAACATTAGCAAGATGCTCCAATTGAGAAAAACATTAAAAAGTTAGACTCACTTGCAGGGGGCGGTAAAGGGCGTACTCATCTCTGAACAGCTGGTCGTTGTGCGTGATGCAGTCCAACCAGCGGCCGTCAACCAAGGCCTGGCCAATGGCGATTGCCTGCGCCCTGAAGGGGGGGAGAGGAATCACAGAAAGGTGTGAGGTTTTTAACATTATTGAACCAGGAAACATCTAAAATGCATTTGACTACATAAATGTCATGATCTACATCTTTTTATACCTCAGATGTTGATGTACATTTTATCCCAAATAGTAAAAGTAGTGTAACTTGACGTTTCAATTAACTTGGTACCTGTTGGAGATGGTGCCGTTCCTCAGCAGCCAATTCACTAGCTCCTTTCCCACAATACAGTTTGGGTAGGTCCTCAGCCAGTACCTGTGGTCCTGGAATTCCATCCCTGTGTTGTTGTGGCAGATTTTCTTCCACAAGTCTTTTAGTTGCGACGAATCCTGTAAAACAAACAAGACCTTAATGTATCAACAGGATATGCACCCAGTGAGGAAATCTTTCAACAGTCAGGAGATGCTAGCAACCAGAAGGGTCTTCCTCTCCTCCTCGCTGTGGTCCAGCTTGGTGATACTCTTGGCGCCAGACAAGGCTCGCGTGGTGGGTGGGCTGACTGAGCTGTCGTATGATGGTACCATGGACCCAGAGCGGTCCAGAGACAAGTTGGAGACACTGGCAGACCTGGTAGAAGACCATCAATACAGCAATACAGTATGTTTATTTTAATATGTAGTTTGTGCTTGTTTGAGCACTCATATTTTTCAGTAGGATACTCAAATTCTAAAATAGCTGTTCCCCTTAATTAACTCCCATTTTAAACCACAACTGTTCAATTATAGGTCGGCAGACCAATGACCCACCTCTTCCTTGTGGGAGATTTGCCCATATCTTCTTGTAGCGTAGCCAGTCTGGAAGGGTGAACGCTTTTCTGTGGTTCTTGATGGATCATGCTGTTAAACACACAAAGAAGCACACCCATAAACAATATAAAGTACTTTATTTTCTTCTTTTTTTAATTTTTTACTTCCCCCCACCAAGTCCTAATGGCCATTTAGCATGAGCATGGACAACAATGTTCCCCACTAAGGAGAGGACGGGCTGAAATGTAATTCAGAAAACAGTTGAAACTCACGTTTTTTTCATCCCAATGGGAGTTTTTCTAGGCAGAAGAGGAGAGACAGGAGCGTTAGAGAGATAGGGATAGTTATAAAATAATCAGGTAGCTTTTTTTAGAGTAGTTTGACAGAAGACAGGAAAAAAAGCAGATGGGGAAAAAAAGCAGCAAGTAAGCGAACCAAGTACAGCCTGTATGGTGACAGAAAATGTACACATTGTTAGATTAGGAAAACGTAATGTAGCTGCAAGGGACTACAAGCCAGTGTCTTTTTGTATCAGTCCCAAGCCCAGATAAATACAGAGGGTTGTAAAATTTTTGCCAAATCAAATATGCAAATCTAACTTCTCCCATACAGGATCAGACGAGGTCCAGGTTAACAACGACTGCCATTAGTGCTTCACCTACAGGGTGCCCGTGAAAATTCGGCTACTGTTGGTGGAAGCAGAGGAAGTTGTGTCCAAGGGATAGAAGAGGTGGAAGCAGAGGAGGAAGGTGTGTCCGTTGTAAGGGATAGAAGACGAACAAGAGCCTTGAGTAGAAACCGTAAATGTTGAAAATATGACAGGAAAATGTAAAAACTTGGTTGACATGCAGTAACTGAAGGTAGGTATACAGTGTATACAGGAAACCAGAAGGAAAAACAATAAGGCTATAGAGTTGTTCTATTTTGATGTAGATGGGAAGAAATTGGAGTAGAATTATCTTGGAGGAGGGGTTTGTTAGGAATATCCTGGAGATTAAAACAACAACCAACAGTATGTTTTAATTCTACACGTAGGTCGAGTTATCATTAAATTATATTACATGGGTGGTGACCCTTCTCCGGAGGCTGACATGTTTTATAGCTATGGACAACGGTAAATGCTACTCGTAAGTCGAGTT
Organism: Hippichthys cyanospilos; assembly: GCF_059441005.1. Taxonomy (NCBI): domain Eukaryota; kingdom Metazoa; phylum Chordata; class Actinopteri; order Syngnathiformes; family Syngnathidae; genus Hippichthys; species Hippichthys cyanospilos. Next base: position 2,592,037 of record NC_142373.1, read on the forward strand.
ATCATTAAATTATATTACATGGGTGGTGTCCCTTCTCCCGAGGCTGACATGTTTTATAGCTATGAACAATGGTAAATGCAGCAACTTCTGCTGTCCGTAATACATCTATATATAACACATTGTCCCTTTAAGTTGTAGGAGAAGGAGAATTTCTGGTTGGACCTTGATGAAGAGATGTAGAACATCCCTAGAAATAATTTATTGGTGCTGACCGCAATGGGCATGTTGTGCAGGAAACTGAAGGGAATTAAGAGGTGATGATCAGGTTTGGTATTCAAGAGAGGAACTTCGATGAAAGTGGTGCCCGACAGCATATGGCGGTGGTGTGTGGAATGATTGATGGTCAAGAAAATTAAGAAGCCAAGACAGAGGAGAGGACAACATGGCGGAAGCTAAAAAAGGAAAAGTTGTTCGGCCTTTAGGAAGAATGTTGTATGGCCTTTAAGAAGGAGTTGAATCAGACAATCCTTCCCCAGATTTGTACCTCAAGACAATCCTGTCTTGCAGGTCTAAAAAGACAATTCTTTCGACTTGATGCTTGGTATTTGTGCTCTGACATGCACGTTCAATTGTTGGATCTTAGATAGAAAGGTTTATGCTTTTACAAGTCATATCCAAACAACTGAATTTACCTCAGGTGGACTCCAAATAAACTGTACAAATATTTCATGGACAATCAGTGGAAAAAGAATGCATCTGATCTGGCAGAGTGAATTTTTGACTTATACATTTTGTTGTGAAGTTAAGAATTCATGCTGTTTAACTTCCTTGCAACTCTTGTATCATATTGATAATTAAGGGTATCCAACCCATTGAAACTTGATGGATGAAAGCGTTATTAGCTTTAGGTTTTGAGTCAAATGGTAAATTGACTTTAATTTATACAGCACTTTTCTACCTTTGGTAATGAAGTGCTTTACACGAACTAGTACCATATTTTTCGGACTATTAGCTTCGACTTTTTCCTCTTGTTTTGAGCCCTGCAGCTTATAGTCCAATGCGGCTTATCTGTGTCTATTAAAGAGAGGATGTTGCTGTTGGCAAGAACAAAAAAATAAAAGAACTAAAGAAAATTATAAACTTCATAAACCATCTTTTTGCATAAAGATCTAATGTTACCGGCGGCTGAATATTCCAGTGCGGCTTATCTGTGACAAAAATCATTTTTTTGCTCATATTTAACTGCTGCGGCTTATATACCAGTGTGCAGTAATTTATCTACTGATGATGCAGCATCAGGAGAATATGGGGGTTCAGCATCTTGCACAAGGACTCTTCGACATGGTCACAATGGTAGGGGATTGAACTCAACGGCCTCTCAGCAGGGAGACGACCACTATATCCCTGAGCCATGTCGCCCTTGCATGTACCACAAAGGGTGGAAAAGATCCTTTTTGTTCAGTTTGAAGTGTGGACGACGTCATACTGCTCAGTACGTCATCCTCACATGCGGCAGTTGTGTGCATGCCTCCGACTTCATCCCTCCCATGTGGGGCCTGCATGCGTCCGCTGTGCCTGCGTGGGCCCTCTACGGGTACTCAGTTTCCAGCCACATTTAAAAAAACATGCGTAGTATGACTTGATTTAAATTATTGTCTTGGATCAGGTCACTTTCAATGTAGTACATTGAGTTAAATTCCCAATGTAAACCGTGACTATTATTTGCAACACTGGTTTTGAAGAGAATGTATTCAATATGACAGTAAAATTGGTACTGCTTTGAAATCCATAATTGAATCTAAATTCAAAAAGAATCTAAACTAATCAGACCCTTGTGAATCAAACATGGGGAAATATGAATGATGCTCAGCCCTGTTCGTAATGGTTTCACCTCTGCCATGTAAGATCTTCCTCCAGGAAGATATTTCTGCTCGCCTTGCGTCCGCCCACGGGCGTCCGCGGCTCGCTGGATTCCAAGACACACATAGAGCATGAAGAGTCAGACAAGACGTTCAGGTCCTCGCCGATGGAGCCCGACTCAGCAGAGTAGGCGTAGTTGAGAGCTATTTTTCGACAGTACGTACAGGCTCGCAAGTCTCCTGGGAAGTGGGACAGTAAGATGTCTGATGTTATGCTTGAGTACTTGAACAACCCTCATCCTGTCTATAAGTTTAAAATCTGTTGTTTTCTTCTTTATCAGATGGTAGTAAGACTTAAAAACATAAAAATCTTAAAATTTCTAAGAGGTTCTAACCTGACATGTAAGACACTCTGAAGAAGGCGATAGAAAAAACGCAGAAACATGTCAGGTTTTAAGTCGTACTACTGATAAAGAAGAAAACAACAACGGGGTTATGTTTGAGTATTATGGTCTTTTCCTTCATCTGTCGCGTTGCATACCTGTGTAGCCCATGAACTTTCCGGGGATCTCCTGGTTGCAGCAGCGGCTGCAAAATATTTGTCCGCACAGCCTGCAGTGGTGGCGCCGCCGAAATGTGGTAAACTTCTCGTTACAATCGTAGCACACCTTACACTGGCTGTCGGGCATCCAGTATTGCTTCAGATCACTGTCCTGTAAGGGTGACAACAATCGTGACACATTGTCAATCCTGGATTTACGATAAACATCAGTGACATTCAACGCTATGGATTATAATGTGAAATACATACAGTATTAGTATTTTATTGAAATTTTATCAAAACACACCCACTTCTGGAAAAAACTTCTGTTGACTTCAAAGTCTTGAATAACCTACCCATCTCACGTCAGGAATGGAAAATGAACAACAACAAAAAACTCAATACTCAATACTCATTCAAGGCCAGCTCAGTTACAACTGATTTTTGAATTATTTACGGGCTGTGAATGAGAAACTACTTCACTACCACACAAGTGAAAATGTCAAAAGTCAATGGCTGTCAATGGAAATTAATGAGTTATGTTTTGTCTTTTGAATGGTCTGTAGGATGAGACTATTTACCCACAGTACAGTACATAGTACTGGAGTCATGGCCAAAGGTTTTGACAATGACAACTATTCTTTTTCACAAAGTCTGCTGCTTCAGTGTTTTAAGGTATTTTTGTCAGATGTTTCTATGATGTAATGAAATACAATTAGAAGCATTTCATAAGTATCAAAAGCTTTTAATGAGAATTACACAGAATTCATTCACTAAGTCAATATTTGCAGTGCTGCCCCTTCTTTTTCAAGACCTCTGCAATTCTTCCTGGCATGCTGTTAACTTCTGCACCAAATCCTGACTGATGGCAGTTCATTCTTGCATAACCAATGCTTGGAGTTTGTCAGAATTTGTGGGTTTTTGATTGTCCACCCGCCTCTAGAGGATTGATTGATTGACATTGGACCTTTAGGAGAAGTTGGCTCTCTGTGGACGCTCTGGTACCATTCTTTATTCATCGCTGTGTTCTTCAGCAAGACTGTGAGCGAGCCCACTCCCTTGACCGAAAACAAGCCCACAGATGAATGGTCTCGGGATGCTTCACTGTTGGCATGAGACATGACCGATGGTAACGCTCACCTTGTCTTCTCCAAAGAAGCCTTCATCCGGATGCACCAAAAATTCGGATGGGGGATTCATCAGAGAAAATTACTTTATACCAGTTCCCAGTAGTCTAGTCTTTGTACCTTCTGCACAATATCAGTCTGTCCCTGATGTTTTTACTGCAGAGAAGTGGCTTCTTTGCAGCAGTCATTGACATCAGGCCTTCCTCCAAGAGTCTTCGCCTCACTATGCGTGTAGATACACTCACCCCTGGCTGCTACCATTCCTAAGCAAGCTCAGTCGTGGTGGTCCGATCCCGCAAATGAAACACCATCAGGAGACGGTCCTGGCGCTTGCTGGACTTTGTGTGCCTTGGAGCCGGTTTGGCAACAACTGAACCTCTCCCTTTGAAGTTCTTGATAATTTGATAAGATGGTTGAGTTGCAATCTTACTCACTGCTACAAACTTCCCTGTTAGGCCTTTTTTGTGCCATGACTAACAGATGAGAAACAATGCTGTCATTCACTATCTTCCTTTGTCCAGTCACTCAATCATGACAAATTGATCTCCAGCCTTGACCTCATCAATACCGACACCGGTATCCCATTGCAATAGCACTAGCTGGTCTTTAGTGGCAGGACTGAAATTTAGAAATGTGCTTTTGGTGATAACGTTAATTTTCAAGGCAAAGAGGGACTTTGCAATTAATTGCAGTTGAGCTGATCACTCATAACATTCTGGAGTATATGCAAATTGCCATTATACAAACTCAAACAGCAGACTTTGTGAAAATTAATAGTTGTGTCATTCTCAAAACCTTTAAAAAGTCAGCAGTGCAGAAGAGCCATCAAGATTATCAGAGGCTGCGGAAAAAGGCTCAAGATGGCTATAGATCTGAAGGGGGGATCCATGGAGTAGTTGATCACTGCACCCCCCACTTGGGTCACCCAAGCAAGGATGTTTGATGATCAAAGACCCAAAACACCCTATGACCTTGAGTTCATCACTGATGTGTCAAAATAGCACAGAGGTGTATTTAAGAACATTCACATCTGGCTTTGCACCTCCAGAAAGACTGGATGACGATCGTGACTAGAAGGGTGACAACTGGAGAGAAAGTTGACAGCACGGAGACACAGCAAGCCGGGGCAGCAAGGGCTAGCAATCCGAACTGCAGTTCCTGTGATGCACCACCCAAAAGCAATCTACTAGGAACTCTTCCGAACCCTACCCCCAGGGATTCCTGAGAGGGGGGTGAGAATGAGAACCCCCATCGGACTGACCTACCGGCAATGACCCTTGGTAATGGACAATCAAGAAAGCATACGGTCCACCATTGTGGCAAAGTGTGCAAAAACATCACAGGTCTCAAAATCCATCAGACCAGCTGCTAAGCTGGGGGGGTGGGTCGCCAGAGCGAGGGTGTTTGATGATCAAAGACTCAAAACACCCTATGAACTCAGGTTCATCATTGATAATGTGTCCAAGGAGCACCTAAAGGTGTATTGAAGAACTTAACCTCAATGATTCATTTCTCAATGTTAACCATTTTTACCGGTTTACATGAATTTTGGCCTTGAAGGTGTTTTCATGTGTTTTCACAGTAATATTGCATACTGTTTGTCATGTAAAACAATGTTCACGTAACCTACCTGACTCTTTCCATCCATAATTTCCTTGAGTCGTTTTAGTGCTGTGCGAAGTTGTACAGCTGTCCGAGGATCATGATTGCTCAGTGGAGTATCTGACTTCCTGCTACTATCTGAAAGGTTTATGCAAACACAGACACACATACACACACACACACAAATAATTCCAACGATGTATTTGAAATAAATGAAAACGTTCAAGCATATGTCATGTTATCTTCCTTAGTGCATTAAAAAAACAAGACAGGAATGTGAAAACAAAACAAAACTGCAATGCACATTAAAGATGGGATCAGTAAAACACGCATAAAATTAAAAAATAATAATAAAAAAAAACATGTTCAAACAAAAAATTCAAATGTTAGCTTTTCAAGAATTCCTATATTCAGGGTTCCTTAAAAGCTTTTACTGTCATAAAGCTGATACATAATTGTCATATTAAAAAATGCAATACGGCCTCAATTTGTGGCTTCTGTCCTAATACGCAGGGTGAATGAAATTGAATCAGTGTTTTTTTCAGATTGATCATTTTGTTTGAACAGAAGTGCCTGGACTTCTGACCCTACAAGAAAGTAACCAGCTTCTTTTAAGTATCAGCCTTCGATCCTCTAGCTTTGAGTTTGCAGGCCAATTCTCGTTCATCTTAAGTGTCAACTTGAACATGTCTCTTCCTTTAATGGTCCTTTACCATTTTTGCACTTGAATTTTCAACAAATCCAAACTTTGTTAGTATGCTGATAGCTGGGCATGTTCCTGTAGGATCAGACATTCCGCCACTTTTGTAAACTAAAAATTCCATTTGGGATATAGTAACAACACAAAAACTTGAAATAATTACAAAAAAAGAATAAATCAAACACTTTTAAAACAGGAAGCTACATTTTAATAACCTTTTAAACAGGGAGCTACATTTCCTTCACTTTGAATATAATTATTATGTAATACAATAATTATATCATTGTGATTTCACTTTAGTGCGTTGCTTCTTTAATATATTTTGCAATATTTTGCCCAGTTTTTGCTAGTGGCCCTGATATACATGTTGTGTGCACAGTAAAAAGTAAAAATTACATTCCTCTCCCATGCAGTTATAAATAGCCGGCATACTTTGTCATTACAATTTGTATTTTTATTATTGTTTTTAAAGTGCAAAATTTATATGATTTCCTGCCACTCTACGGAATCTAAAAACAAACCCATGTGGGGATGTTAATTATTTGTGCATTTTTGCTATTTGCGGTAGGGTTTGGTCAAAAGCTGTGCACTTAGGGACTTCAACAAAAAGTACTTTGATGAACATGCTGAAAACTTAAAATGTTTTTATGATGTCGCCAGTTGCCACAGAAGATACTCGTGATGGCAACCAAGTAAAAGTGTTGAAAACCTCAGGAATAGAAATGGAAATTAATGTGACATAAAAAGAGGGCTATGAAGAAAGTGGCATTTTCAAACCTTGTAAAATGAAGTATTTTCAAGAAATTTAAGTAAACCCTGAACATGGGTAGCAGGTTAGTGAACAAACCAAACTCTAGATGATTCTTTTACAAATGCAGATATCACACATTTGCATGCAAAAAAAGAGAAACTTGTGTGTATAGAATTGTTTTAGCCAAGCACAAAGTGCACAACAGCCCTCACCTGGCCAATCCACTGGAATCAGAGAAGACATAAGATCCCATGTTACAGCCTTTCATACAAGTTTCACTCATTAACACAAATCCATCACACTAGAAAGACATTTTAATCACGGACACCGTGACAGCTTTTGGTATGTATATCATTAATCTGCGTTATATTTCATATCTACTTTTGAGATGTGCAAAACACCAAAAACAAAAAAAAAAAAAAAAAACAAAAAAAAAAAAAAAGTTTCATGGCAGATAATATAATCAACTGTCGAGTATCTTGTTGGAATGTTACAGTAGATTCTAGATTGTCAAGTCTGCAGACGTACATAAACATGCACAATATGCACAATGATTCTGAAGCAGTAGGCACAGTTAGGCATGGGTCCATAACCGAGTTGACAGTTTACCATGTTAAAAAGTCAAGGTTTCTATAATCGATAATATTCTGTATTAGCGTTAACAAGCACCTTTTGTCTTTGCATAATTTGACAAAGGAAGCACCTAAACCAGGGGTCACCAACATGATGCCCGCGGGCACTGGGTAAACGAAGAGTATCAAATGAAGCCTGCAGACCTGTTCTGCAAATAGTTTACAAGCAGAACATAGGAATTTTACTAATGATTATGCATATATGATATATACATTACATATTACACTTGATTTACATATTTACTGCAGCTGTTTGTGAGAAATCAAAGACATGATCAGGGTCTTCACATAAAATGGTAGCCCTTCGTATTACTCAATACCAAAGTAGCTCTCTGTTACAAAAAGGTTGGTGACCCCTGGTCTAAACAGAGCTGAATATGAGTGGATGCTTGCAGTGTTGACTCAACAAACTGCCTCTTTCAAAATAATTAAACGGCGTTTGCATTTTTTTAAGTCATTGGCATACAGGGGGTATAAGGGGAGGATATAAAGACCTAATAAATAAGCACCTAACCATCATGCTGGAGGACATGACATGTTTGCGTGCCTAAACCAATAAACATGCTGAATTGGTATGATATTGCTCACTTTTGGGAAATGATTGCATGAAGCTCTTTTTTTTTTTTTTTTGGATCTTACAAGATGGCTCTCAAAACAACTTCAAAAAGCCAAACAAAGTGCTGATACAAAAATACATATTTATGGTCATGGTAGTGAATCAAACAGGTTTTCTGTGTAATTTGAAGCGTTATACGTGATAACATTCCAAGTTATATTGAAAATATACCGTTATTACATTATTTTAGAGGATTTTTATTTTTTTCGTTTTTCGTTTGGTGTGCCTCACAATTGACACTCATGGAAGCGGATTACAGTTCCGTGAAGAGGTATGACAAGTGTTTCCAGTGTTGACTCAACAAGCTGCCTCTGAAAATGGTTAGATGGCAATCATTGTTTATTTTACCTTCTTGGCATGGAGTATGAGGAGATCTTTGTCTTAAAAAAACAACAACCAGTGACGGGGCACTGACTTGTTAATAAGAACAATAAAACAAAACAATATCATCCATAGGCGGCTTGGTGGTAGGTGGTGAAGTGAATAGCACGTCCACTTCACAGTTAAAGGGACCTTAGTTCAAATCCACCTTGCTTCGGCCTTCCCGCGTGGATTTTGCATGTTCTCCCCAAGCCCACGTTCTCTCCGGACACTCCGGCTTCCTCCCGCACTCCAAAAAGATTAATAGCAAGTGTAATGGACATACTATATTGTCCTCAGGTGTGATTGGGTTCATGAATGAGTGTCTGTGTGCCGTGCAATTGGCTGGCAACCAATTCAGGGTGTCCCCGGCCTACTGCCCGAAGCTAGCTGGGCACCGACCGTTGTGAGGATAAGCAGCTCTAGAAAAATGGATGGATGTCATCCATCCATTTTCTTAACCTAGGGAAAAAACGTTTTCTAAACTTCCAGACACAAACCAAGCTCCATTTGTGAGAAGTTTGCTTGGATGACACATTGCATGTGTCAGCCTTAATAAGGGCTTCCTGGGTCTCCGAAGGCAACTGTTACACGGTTCCCATTCACGGTGAGACCGTGAACACCAAGGTCTGCAAACTTACTACTAAAACAGCACAAGACAGGAGAGAGCGTGGTTAAGTCTTTTTTTTCCTTTCAGCGTGACTCTCGCTCTGCTGCACCTCTTTCCCTCTCTTGTGTGCACGTCAATCAAACACACCAAATAGTATCTCATTTATTCAAAAGCGGAAAATTGTAAATCAATAAAAACAACACATCCTAAATAATGTTACACATGCTTCATTTACAGTGGGTGACTACATACAGCATTCATTTTAACTTTAAGTGAATTTGTAGAATCGTGACCCAAAACAGTAATGTATACTTGTACGCATGTTACTGCGCCAATTACCAAGGGGAAAGCATTTGCTCCTTTTGTCTCGATGACACTGGTATAGAAAAGGAGAAGCAGGCTTTTGGGTTCATCCAATCAATCAATAAGAATACAAAATCTTGTCAGTGTAGAGTTATTCTTCAAAAATCGGATGTAGATCACATTCTGTTTCCTGTTTGGTGCTTTCTGAATGTGGCGGTGGACCAGATTTTTCAAGTCCTGTGTAAAATTGGCGGGCTGCGGCGCAACAACACAGTCGCGACGCAGCGCAGCGGACATGCAGCATTTTTTTTCTCGATTTTATTCACGGCAGCAAAAGCACTGAATATCAGACTTTGGCATCTAATCAAAGCAGCAGCCTCCTTTTCACCCTGCCGTGTCTCCAATGCAATGCTTCATTTTCTGTCATTTTTTCCTGACAAATCAGTATTCGCCATTTTTATTGCTGTATTCCAAATCAGAGGCCCTTTCTGGCTCAAATATATATCCATGTTGGCCTATTTCTTTTTGATTTTCTCATCAGAATCTACCATTTCAGCAATGACAATGATCTGGCGTATCACTCGATGGGCCAAGAAATGGCCCTGCCGAAGACTTGGAAATCACATTAGTTCCCAAAATGTCCGTCCTTTAAAACTACCGGTCATTCGGGAGAATGACTGTTTTGGCAAATACAGGACGAGACACAAAAAAATGGAACACTAATTTTCACACTTTTTACTATTGCTACCTTTGCCCATCAAGACATAAATTAGGGATCCCCGGAGGTGCTCCTTAATACCATTATTTGAAAACCTGATCTGTTTGCTCTTGGTTATCACACCGTCAGAATCTTTTATAGGCCCATGCCTAACCACAGTTGTTCTAAGTGCACATATTTGAAAAATGCGAGCATCATTTAACACAATCTCCATTTTTGCGTGTTTTACCAGAGGTGGTAGAGGTGCGCCTGCGGTGTTCGGTCTGTGATTTCCGTTGTGTCCTTGATCCATATCCAGAGTGAGAAGGACTAGACGACCAACTACGACTCTCCGACTGAGGGGAAGGAGGCGGCTCGTCCATCTTATCAGAGCTGGCAATGGCAGGTCGGCCATCCTCTGTGAACACAAATGTAAGATAACATGCCACAAAGGTGAGAAATGATAATGATTCGTAAAGAAACACACGTTGCTGTTCAAGTAAACGTCTTTAATCTTGCATGCCAACAAATGAACAACACTGTCAAAGTCAACAAAGTCCAAGTCATTGCATGAAAGTCATTGCATCACAAACAGTCATTATCCCCCCCAAAAAAAGTAATTGTGTCACAAAAGGTTCATTCAATCCTGCCCCCCCTGTTAAATTGCCTGCTTGGTAAGCGACATCGTCCTAATGCCCGCCAGGTACTGGTGCCGATGCCAATACCAGCCTTATATCAACGTATTGGTACAAGCAACGTCAGACGATATTAGTATTGACTACCTGCATGTGGCCATTTTTACAATTTGGAATCAAAAATTTGAAAAATTGACAATTTCTTGCAGTTCTAAAGAAAATTGTTGTATAGGGGTATATAATTTCTAAAAAATAAATAAATAAAATAAAAAAACAGTATCGAATACCTTTATACTAAAAAAATCCTCTAGTCGTCTAAAGGCTGTAAAAAACAAGCTTATCTGAACAACAGTCTTTTGACATAAAAAATGTGGGAATTTATAATGAATTTTAAAATAAAATTTTCTTAAGTAAACCCCCAATATGTGTCTTGGGGCAAATTTAGATTTTATGCACGCTGACATGTATAAATTAATACCTTCGACTGTCAATTTACTATGTTTGCGAAGGCACAATTTTGGATACAGGTTTGAGGTCACTAACCTTTGTTGTTGAAGCGAAACAGGTTGACAAAAGAACTGTACGCCGACCGCAATGGCGGTTCATCTTGCTCCGGAGTGAGTGGCTTAAAGTGGGTCAGATGGGAAGGACTGGTTGGCGAGATGACCGGCGGCTCAACACTCCAGTCCGATGATGACGAAGGCACGGACTTGTCCCCGGCGGCCATCTCCTGCAGTCTCCTTAGGAGGAAGGGACATGAAATGTGGACGTGAGCCATCATACTTCAACCAGAAGAAAAATGGGATGCCACAGGACATCTTTAAATCTTCAACTTATCACCAAATCTGGAAAAACATTTTTCTGATGGTATTCTGTTTGCTTGCCTGCCTCATGCTTGTGTGGGGTTCTTTGGAAATTTCACCTTCCTTCAACATTCCCACAGAAAAGTGGCATGTTAGGTGTTAGGTTCACAGACGCTTCTACATTGTCCCTAATTTTCAAGGTAAGTGTGAAAGTCTTTCTATGTCCTCCTGACACACAGTCTATTCTTTGTGTCTGCTGTTTTATCCATTTTGTCTCAGCATGACAGCTAAGTTAATTGCATTCCTACAAACACATGCAACATATTCAGAAAGGCCAGTGTGCCTTCTAGTGAGAGTGGGTAGCTTGAATGTATAAACAAAAATATAGACCAACATATGTCCATTAGAGTGGACATATAAGAATAGGCTGAATCTCAGGAAGATACAGTATGTCAACATTGTACCCCGCCTCCTACCCTGGAGTCAGCTGTGAAAGTAACCAGTAAACATGCGAGTCATTATAAGCTGTTTTTCTTGGATATTTTTATTATACTAAATTGCAGTAAATTCACAAAGGCAAATTCAATGTAGTACCCATTCCATTACATTATTCAGCAGTTTAAGTCATGATAGCGCCATCCATTACAAAGATACAAAACATTTGCAACATTAAATTTGCAGAACATAACCACCGATTAGCAGCTGGGAAATACAAATCGGCAGCAGTCAGTTTTTATATGACACAATTTACAACACAAACGAAATGTTTATGACGAACGCTAGGTTTACAATGTCGTGTGAAAGGACGTCACTAAAGTAGTATAAATGTAAGCGCAAACAACATTACTGGGTGATAATGAAGAGGAATGGAAAAATCACCCCTTACGTTGACGCCTACAACTTCTAAATGACGATCGATTAGTTGGGCATTGGAAGCCTGACCAATTTCCTTCCTCATAGAGTGCATGTAGTGTACAAATGTGTCGTAAATAAACCCAAAACAACTGTTAGACTTACTCTTTGAAGAACTGCCCGAACATTGTACGTCATACCATTTGTGATCATCAAATGTCGACAAAATTGCAGAAGTGCATCACGTTACCCGCTTTGTCATGTGACCATAACAGGCCATAACGTGACTGACGTTATCCTAGCACTGAGCGTGGTCGCGTGTGTTTAACATTCTCGACGCCTGACCCAGCCAAACGTTAATACAATCAACGTGCAACACAAATCAAGAATCCGTCACGTTTTATTCGCGACATTGACACTGTGGTTAATAAACTTACATTCGTTTTCAGGCAATGCTACGAGTCAGCGCAGTTGACATAAAAAAAAAACAGTAAGTTAAATAGCGTATTGAGAATGTCCAAAAGCGCAAACGTCTCGTTAAAGCTATCCATTGACACGGACTTCAATAAGAATGAACTATCGCTTGTCACCCCGCGGATGAAGCCAGAGGGCAGCCATCTTACATTGCCTCTGTTTTTCAATCATAAAACTGCTATTGCTGCGTGTTTGAGGCTACAACCACTGTAACGCAAGTATGTTATTTCTACCCCCAAAATACTGCATTTGCTGCGTGTTTTACACGACGACCCCTGTATGGCATAATGTGAGCCTTCCAAAGAAAGAGCTGAGAGGTTCGGCTTTTCTTTCTCAGGAAATTTTGCATGAATAGGCTTTGCTCTCATTTCATTTTTGATAACTGACAAAATGAAACAGACGAATCTTTGATTAGCACTCCGATATCTCATGAGGATCATTACCATGAAGTGTGCATTGACAGTTATTGATATAACCATATGATTTTCATGTCTATTTTGGACACACACAAAAAAAAAAAAACATAACGAAAACGTCACGGAGCAATCAATGTTTCACGTTGGGTGACCTCAGCAAGTGGCAACATAAGATTACCATTGGTTGTCACGTCAGTAAGCCTCATCGTGACATTAAAAGTGTCTACAGTACTCGCTAGCTAGTGTTAGCACCCGATGCTAACTAACCGGTTGCCCGCAACAGCCGTTTTTTTTCTGCCACATTCTGAACCTGCCTATGACTTACCCATTTACCTAGAGATTAGACATCATGAAGACATCAAAGTAATCCAAAAATTCCATTCCATCTGTCATTTTAGCTTACTCCCACACATAGAATTGTGACTTAAACACACACGTCCGGTTTAACAACTGCGAAAGACATTACAAGCAGAGCCAGCTCAATTGAGGGGTCGATTAGATGCTGTTGTTTTGAAATTCTTTCTTCTTTTTTGGGAGGGGGAGGGGTATACATAATCAGCCAGTGAATTGATCCACAACGTAACCTGAATAAAAATGGCTGCGGTATTCACTCGTGTGTTTGCTTTGAATCGATTACTCTCTTTTCAGCTGTCACCACTGCCATCACTTCTATAGCAGGCACTCGAGATCCAAGTATGTGCCTTTTCAATTGACCCCTTCCCGGACAGGGTTGTCAAATTTTTCACTTCACACGCTTTTTTAATCAAGAATATGGTATTAACTATGAATTTTATCAATTGTTTTGGAATAATCAGTAACTCACTAATGACCCCAAAACGCGCTACGGCGTATTATGTGAAAACGCTCGCTAAAAATGAGCAAACTATTATGACAACACCCCCATCTCCCCTCATCTCTTTTGACGATGAAGTAATACATTAATTCGTCCATTCAAAATCATTGTACATACATGGCTACTAACAGTGTAAAAAAGATGAATTGACTCCACAACTTTAAGAAGAAATCTTTATTACTATCCAATTTATTCAAAATATAACAGCTCCACTCCATCACGCAATAATTGGAGTATAAATAAATTTCAGAATGGATGACGAATCAGAATTCGTATTCCATACCAGTTGGTGGCGGTAACGCACAATTAAGTTGTCCCGACCGCCATGAAACAGGCAAAGGAGGAAGAAGAAGAGCAGCAGAAGCAACAACAACGATTGGTTCTTTTCGGAAACTGAAAGGAAGAAGGCGCGGTTTATTTTTTTCAAAAGTAGTTGACCTGTCTGTCAGAAAAAAAATTCTATACATTTTTCCGTCGAGTTTCTATTCGATTCTTCAACTGACCTTTAAGAAGAGTATCTGCTCCACAAAGTCGCCTGCCTTGTAACTGCTTTTACGTGAGTCAAACATGGTTCTGCATTGCTAAAAAAAAAAAAAAGATGGCACACCAACGGTAATGTCTGACCTAAAACGATACTGTTAGGTGAAAACTTTAAGCACAGTGCACAGTATGGATGCATTATCTAATTATGAGGTTGTTTTGTTTTTGTCTACTAGGTGACTCTATGTGTTGGTTGTAAAGCAAGTTGACTCTGGTAATAATGCAGTTAAAAACAATGAAGCCTGCCCAGGTTTACAAGATGGATTTTGCCTCAGCATCCAAGATTAAACATAAACTGCGCAGTAAGTTTCTCATAATTTTTTAATGCCAACTTTTACAAGATTGAAATAGCTTTATTTTCATATTTTTGCTTTTTGTCGTGATTCTCTGTCAGACATCTCATCATTCTCAAAGATCTCGTTGCAAACGAACAACAGGGCCCTGGCTTTCGCCTTACAAAACGAGAAGCAAAGGTGCCTGTTGCTACAGATGGAGAATCTCCACCTGAGAAAAACAATGGAGTCCATCAGCTTTGATTTGGCCACCGAGAAGCGCAAGCACAGAAAACTGGTAAGTTTTTTTTTTTTTTTTAATCATTATTTTTACCCATTGATCTCGAGATTAAAAGCTATTCTCCAAAGTGCAAAGAGTAGAACACAGGCTGATCAAAATGGTGTGGCAATTCCTCATTTATATTAAACAGAGGCTCAGTAATTTTTGTGGTCTCCACTTAAGCTGCGTGCACTGTTCACATTGCCTGGGCATGCTTCTGATGAGACCATGTCTTCTGTGAGTTCTCTCAATTTGAGATAGCAACATAAGTCTATTCATGGACAGTTGGTGGTGTGACATTGCAACTTTTTATTAGTTGAGGTGTTCCAGGTGTTTGACTTGATACAGTGCAGTTTAATTAATTTTAAAATAAAATATTGATTGTGACCTAAAAAACTGACTTTAAATGAGCCCCTTGTAGGAAAGGGAATTGATAATGACATTATTCAAATCAAGTTTTGCTTTTTTGTTCCCGTTTGTATTTACTGTTTTCGCTCCAGTCACACCTCAGATTTTTTTTAAGGCAGCATTGACTTGTATGACTGTCTCCATATATACAGTAATATAAATGAATATTTTTTTTCATTTACAAATCATAAAAAAGTTTATTTCAGGTGGAAAAGATCCCTTATATTAAAGCATGTACGTAAAAGTTGCACTTAGTTGAATTCACATTTTTAATGTTCAACAACTTATCATTATGAAACAAAAGGTCCGACTATATGGCGAATCTGGTCCAAATGTCTTTTACCAAAAATAACTTCTCATCTTTCATTTATTCTTTTTTTTTTCAAACCAGCTTTCTCACTGTACTATTTTCTAATGCAAAGCTGTACAGTTGAGTGACCTTAAAAAAAGCGCCTTGGAAGCACATTCCTTGATGTTTTTGTGTTTACAAAAAAACCTCCCATAAGAAAAAATTCTTGTGCTTTGTGTTTTTCATTAGAAAACTTCTGACAATACAGGGTAGACATACTATTTTTGGATTGTATCTTCATCCTAAATCAGTGGTTCTCACTCTTGTTTGAGGTACAGTACCTACTAATTTCATACGTGCATTCACCGAACCTTTAGTTTAGTTTCAAGTTCAAGACATCGGAATATGATTTTTATTTATTTATTTTTTTTTAACTATTGCACAAAATGAACCGTGTATGCACATCACCTTGTTTAAAGAACAAAACCAACACAGTGCATGAACTCACAACAAATGAAATAGCTGCAAATCCATGTTACATCTGCTATTGCCTTTGACGGATCAGTTCTTCAGTACTTCGTTTTTATCTCCAGCAACCTTGAAAAGGATTGCTCACCAAGATATGTTGGAACAAATGGTATAAAAAAATGATCGAGCCAATTACTTTCTTTTTTTGCTCAACCTAGCATAGCGATGTATTCCCACGTCAGTCACATGTTGACTACTGAGCGCACTACATTCCCCGCTAGTCATGGGACGATATCAAATTCTGACGGTATGATAACCTTGAGCAAAAATATCATGGTATCGCTGTATCAGGGTATTGAAATTACAGCTCTAAAATATATAATTTAAAAATATTTTTTGGTATAGTCATTTTTCGGTAAAGGTTCGATTCGGTCGCCTTCTTCATGCACACTTTGGCATGATAGACTGCTTGCGTCCTTTTTGGTGTGACATCACATAAAATGCTCCGTGAAAGTAGGATATGATAGCATGTCAGCTACGTTACCTGTGGAGCCATAGTTGCAAACTTACAATTCTACTGAATCCCGTCAAACCAGTAAAAGGACAACGTGACTGAGTTCTGCAGTAGAGGAGAACACACCTGTGATACACAATGAGAGCTGCACAATGCAATTGCCTGTTCAGGCAGACGGGAGGAAAAAAAACTCACCGGTTTTGACAGACTTGGACGGGTTTGAATAACCGTGACTTCTAAAATCGCAATATATTGCTAATTCAGCTTTCACCCCTTGTCTATTCCCCGAAGCATTGTTTGGCCAAGCAATGTAACATCACCCTCTGCATCCAGTGATGGCCAAGCAAGGTGTGTGATCACGAATTGACACGACGAGTGAGGTGTGTCTTGGCCTCTGCAGCCAAAGCTCTTCCGAACTCCTGAGACTACCTCACTAAACCCCTATGGATCGATCGAACCCACCTGAAGAACCACTGTCCTAGATTCTTTTCAAGAAATTCTGTGTGGGTCATGTGACATGGAATTACCCTCAAATTGTTAATGGTACTTCAAGTTTCTCTAAGCAAACATCAGCAAAGTTTTTTTTTTCCCAAAAGTTATTGAACTTTGAAAGCACAAAAGTTGTACTTGGAAAGGTTAGGTAGGGAAGTAGACAGTTAATTATTTGTATAAACTTGCTTGGAACATTGCCCAAACAAAGCCACACAAAGAAAATAAGTTTTTCAAAATCTGCAAAAGAGAATTTCGGGTTGCGGGCATGAGATGGGGTCAGTGTTTCTGCACCCATATATGACGTGGCTCTTTGCAGTAACCCAATAAAAATTGTGGTTCTTAGACTTGGACTTGGACTTCCCTTGCTTAGGGTATGTGAATTTACAAGCAAAACTGAACCTTTATTTTGCTGTCTTCTCTGCTGTCATCAAATTATAAATTCACTCATACAAGCAATAAGTCCAATTGTTTGCTTGTTCACAGCTCCTCACTCTGAAAAATCTTTATAGCAACACTCTCCAACAGTTGAACATGGTGGATGAATTATTCTCTGAGAGCGTAAGTAGAATTCTTTTTATTGTGTATGAATGATATTATGTAATGCGTGTGTTTGTGTACTTGTGAAAACCTATGTGGTGAAAGTAAGGTATTTTTTATTGCTTATCCTCAATAGGACCTTCAAGATAGCTGAAATCAGTGCTTCTCAAATAGTGGGGCTGGCCCCTCTGTGGGGTGCTGGGCGATGCCAGGGTGGGGTATAAATGACCCTCAGGGAAAATGATTTGTTTCTGCTATGTGAAGTGTAATTGTGATAAAATAAGGATTGACATATTTTTTTCAAGGCACTTTGATGCAGTTGAGTTTTTTTTTCCTGTTTAGACTAGGGGTCGCCGTCCTTTAACATTCAAAGAGCCATTTTAACCCGTTTTCCACGGATAAGATGACACTGGGAGCCGCAAACACTTTATAAAATATAAAATGAAGATATTTAAAAAAAAAAAAAAATATATATATATATATATATATATATATATATATATATATACACATAAGTTTACAAGATTAATCTGTTCTTGGGTTGGGCTATACAGGTTAAAGGTTTGTCAAAGCCTTTGACAAACCTTTAACCGTGTATACATGCTGTAAAAAACATTAACAGTTGTTAAAAGTTGGTTTATATTGCTTTTTCCTTATGTCAGTGTTGAAAAGTATACAGTATTAGGTATATGTGTATAATTTTTATAGATAAAACTCTTACTGTATTTATGGTCGCCGTGGCAAGTGGGGAGGTGGTGTTTGAAATGTTTTCTGTTTCATGGGGGAGGCTTTGCAAAATATAATTGAGAAGCAGTGTCTTAAGAGAACCAAATTCCACTGTAAGAAAACAAAAAAAGTTAAATGTTTAAATATAAGGGCTTAAAATCCTGTGGTGGAACAAGACTATCAGGTTTTGATGTCTTGCCTAATATTTGTACATTTGGTAGTGTGCCCCCAGTTTGTTTGCAATAAAAATGACTGCAACTTTATCCACATACTGTTGTCAGCCTTTCTATTTTTAAGGTAGAAATTTTTCCAGAAAGACAATTTACTCTCTTCTGATCTACTTTGCGGATTTCACTTTTCACAGGGGTTTTCTGGTCCCCACTAACCACAAAAAATGAGGGAACACTGTATAACATATTGACATTATCGCAGAGCATTTTTTTGTGAGTAGTCCTGTCATTTGCTTTTGTTCAGCAAAAATTGGTTTGATGCAAGTAATTTCACAGAACTTAAACTAGACAGTTGTTAGGTGTTTATTTTGTCACACTTAACAAAGCCTAGTTTTTTGTTCTTTCTGATGAATTTAGATGATTTTGAATGGGCCTAGTGTCACGTAAGGTGGCCCACGTTAACAAGTTTGACATCCCTTGTCAAATTCTCAACTCTACTTTATTTAAAGAACAGCTTTAAAAAACCACCACTGCATACAGAGTTCCGTATACATGGAGCAAAAATAATAATGGAACAGACTTCAGAATATAACTTTTTTTTGCTTGAAATTAAATGTTCTGCAATTTTAAACTAGTGACATGAATTAAACCTTCGCAGGATCTTTTTGAACCATCAGAGGGCCACACCATCCTCCCGACTGACTCATACAACCCTCCAGTTGAAAAGTGAGGTTAATTTTGCGTTGAAATCTGCCAACCCGTCGAATATCTAATCTCACTCAAACTGAATGCCCGCCAGTCTTCCGGTTATGGCACCAGGTCCTCCAGAGGCTTCTGAGGATTCAGCGAGACTCAGTCCATCAATGCAAGCAGGCATTCATGAAAACAACATTCCTGCTGTCTCACCTACCCTGAACAGAAAGTTGACGATTTGCAATGGTTGGAACTCTGACTGTTATATGGGTAAAAGTGCTGGGACACTTCCTCATCAAGTAATAAAACCAACAGAAGTTGGACTAAATCCCATTGGCTATCCTTTCTCAGACTTCATCTTAGCAAATAGCTAACAGATGCACAGTTTAGGGAAGTTCTAGCATAGTTCTTTCTTAGTGGAGATTGTTTAATCCACCACTCAATTGCTCAGAATTCTATAGATTGTAAAGAATTTTTGAGTAATGTTGTCTTGAATAATGCATGAGGGCAAATTTCTGTTTGCTTAATTGTAACCAGTAAGGGCACTGAGTAACTTTTAACGACTTCGTAGTCTACTTTAAAGAATACACGGAACCCCAGGCTATTTGTGTGTTTATTTATTTTTTAACTGTCCATTTCTGTATAAGGTCAATCAAAACTATGCAGGGAGTTCACGGCCCCTAAAAGATTGTGAACCAATGCTCTAACTGACTACAGCTCTAAAGGCAACATCATCATAACCTTTGCAATTAATTACATTGTTCACGGTGTAGTGGTACACAAATGGCTAATTTCGACCAAGAGCTCAGGTAACTTAAGAGTAATATCTGTAGCGAAAAGAAGTGTCTGCTTTGGGAGTAGTGTTTTCTACTTGTCCAGGAAAGTTTTGCGCAGTGTCTGCAAAACTGAACAAATCTGATTAGAAATGTCTGGATCCAGGACTACAAATATCTAAAACTAAAATTTTCTGGAAATTTAGGCGTACATGTTAATTTTCTATGAGTGGTGGATAGAAGGTCCCAATACTTTTGTCTATTGATAAAGCACATTTTTGCACCTGTTTAGTTAGGTCACTGAAATAACTTATCTGTGTTCCTGTCCACAACTCCGCAGCAAAAACAGATGAGGGGAAAAGGCATTCAATTCAGCAGAAATTCCAAATGGAGGCAGCTCACCAGTTTAGCAGCTCAAGGGAGGAAAGGAGTAGGCTGACAGCCAAGTTCACTCAGTCCAGTCATGATAGCAACCCTTCGCCATGTCCACTGAGCAGCCCAACATCTTGTGGCTCATCCTCCTCAACGGCTCCTTCTGTGGAGGTCAAAACAGAGGAAAAAACACTACAGAAATCAAAATGCAAGAAGAAGAAAAAACATAATGCAATTACATCAAGTCTTGTAAACATCTCACAGGGTGTGGATGGGGCATACTCAAGTGTTAAAGAGACACAGTCCAACAGCAGCCCAACATCTTGTGGCTCCTCCTCCTCAATGGCTCCTTCTGCTGAGGTCATTGCTCCTTGTGATTTGGTCGGCGTCGCGCAAGAGAACACAGTGGGCTTGGATACAACAATAGAGATGCCCCAAAGTAATAATGAGGAAATTATCATTCAACCTTTCACAGAGAAAAAAACACTACAGAAATCAAAAAGCAATACGAAGAAAAAACATAATGCAATTACATCAAGTCATGTAAACATCTCACAAGGTGTGGATGGGGCATACTCAAGTGTTAAAGAGACACAGTCCGAACCTTGTAGCACCACCTCTAACACAGAAGACCAGGCACCGGCAGGTTTTAACAAGAATCCCAAAGATAAGTCTCAAAATATGAGCAGATCGCGCATTCCCAAAAGGGCAAAATCCAGAGTTGGCAGTCATCAAAATGTTAAATCTGCTAAATCAATGATGGAGTCTGATGAGTTCGTCTGTCCTGCTTTAGATGATTACCTCACAGGTCAAGACATCCTTTACTCTAAACATACTGAGAATGAAAAGTTACTCTTAGAGAAAAAATCATCCGAAAAAGAATGTTCAAACATCACATTTAGGAAGTCCAGGAAACAGAGTCAAGGGAAGCCCTCAATCACTAGAATGACTTCAGTGTTGCCACCTCATGAGAATCCAGGGTTCACAGTTGACAACATTGAAGGAACAGACAGTTTACAAACTGTAGAGTTAGAGGAACCAAATCATCCCACCGGAGGATATGAATCACAGTTTAAAACTGAGTCTTCCACAAGGTCACAAGGACATGCCCAGTCAAGGTGCAGGGACACCTTTGTTATATCTGATGAGCAGACCACACCAATTACAGAAAAAACAGAACTCTCGTCAAAAGACAAGGACTCCGATAAGGACTGTGAGATAGAAAAATCCTTGAAAGCAAGAGCCACCAAAGATGGAGGTTCTGTCATGGCAATGCCAAGTTCCTGCAAGCGTCCTCTGGAACAAGAAAGCCTTCAAGTGGACTTGTATGGCGGTGAGAACCAAGACAACATACTGCCTTTGGAAGAATTCTCGACTTCAGGCTATGAGTTTCAAAAGCCTAACAAAGCTCGGAAAGAGGTCTCAAGCAAATCCAGCAGGAAAAAATCACAACGCAGGAATGACTCAATGACACATTCCCAGTCAAGGTGCAGGGACACCTTTGTTATATCTGATGATCAGACCGCACCAATCAGAGAAAAAACAGAACTCTTGTCAAAGGATAGGGACTCCGATAAGGACTGTGAGATAGAAGAATCCTTGAAAGCAAGAACCACCAAAGATGGAGGTTCTGTCACGGCAATGCCGAGTTCTTGCAAGCGTCCTCTGGAACAAGAAAGCCTTCGAGTGGACTTGCATGGCGGTGAGAACCAAGGCAACGTATTGCCATTGGAAGAATTCTCGACTGCAGGTTATGAGTTTCAAAAGCCTAAAAAAGCTCGGAAAGAGGTCTCAAGCAAATCCAGCAGGAAAAAGACACAATGCAGGAATGTCTCAATGACACTTCCAAATCCCAATGATTCTCCTTTATCTTTTGAGTTAGCATTCTTGAATGATCATGATCAACAAGGTGAAGATAATGATATATTCAAGTCAAGGTCCAGGGTGCTTAGGAATTCTAAACGATGCCGAAAGTTATTCAAAGTGTCTCCACAAGACAAAAGCACCACAAATCTGAGACAGACATTTGTCGTTTCCCAGCCAAAAATGTGTCCTATTAATGACATAACATTGTCGAAAGAGGTGGCTGCGGATTCAGATGAAGTTACAGCAGCTCATCATCAACTGGGTGACCTGATCACTGATGAGATTCCCCCATGGTTGAACTTTTCTGTTGCTGACACTGAGCCAGGCTCTTTAACTTGCACTCCTGAACAACGCGCTTCGAAGGAGCAACAAGCGATGGAGACCACCACGTCAATCATCCCTGTCTCTTCCCCAGGTTAGTCAATGATGAAATGTAGGCAATATGAACATTTTTTTTTTTTTCACAGTTGATCCTTAGAGCTGAAGCAATCTGTTTCAGGAGGCTGTTCATTCACTTAACATTTTTTTCAATGGGTAGCCAACTGCAGGGCACACAGAGAAGAACAGCCATTCACACACCCTATCACACCTAAAGACGTCTGAATCAAAAATCTGAATCAAAATATACAATACTCATTGACCTGACATGGGTCGGTATCAGATTTTGACAGTTTGAAAAGCGTGAGCAAGAATTAAAATGATTAAAAAGTCGGTCCATTAATTGTCAATTATGGCCCTTCAAACATTAGCTAAAATAATTGGCCAAATGGCCGATATTTGCAGATTATTTTAAATATAGCTTCCCTCACCATTTATGGCAGTTGTATACAAGTAGCATTGGTGTCATTGTTTTTTTTTTTATACATACTGTCCCTGTATTCCATCCATCTATCCATCCATCCCATTTTGGTTGCAGGCATGCCTGAACTTATCCCAGCAATTTTTGGGTAGTAAGTGGGGTACATTCTGAACTTGGTGTCAGTACCTTTAAGTATAAATCATGCAATTTGTTGATAAGGTAAAGATTCCATCGCCCTGTCATTCAAAACAAAGCAAATCTTAATTTTTACGAGCAAAAAGATCAGCAGGGCGTCTTGGTGGCAGACTGGTCAGCACGTCTGCCTCACAGACCTGGCCTTCCTCTGTGAGGTTTGCATGCTTTCCCCATGCCTGTATGGGTTCCAGGTACTCCGGTTTCCTCCTACATTCCAAAAACATGCAAGGTAGGTAGGTGTATAGGACACTCTACATCGCCCTTAGGTGTGATTGGGTGTTTGAACGATTGTTAGTCCCTGTGTTTCCTGCAACTGGCTGGCAACCAGTTCAGGGTGTCTCCCACCCATTGCCAGGAGATGGCTGGGATAGGCACCAGCAAGTCAGTGATGTGTATTGATGCACAGATCTGTATCAATAATTATATTTTATTCTTTATACATTTCTAAGCAAATCAGCCGATTAATTGGCAATAGGTATTTTTATCTTCCAAAAATCAACATTAGTGTTGGCCTCATTAAATCCATATCAGTGGAGTCCTAATTAAAATTATAGCTCTAAATGTCCCTTTTTGAACTATTTGGGTAAATAGGACTAGCCTTTGCATTTTAATAACCCAATCGAATATCCCATTCAGACCTCCATTTTCTAGAGCCGCCTCTCCTCAGTAGGGTCGCAGGATTACTGGTGCCTATCCCATTTGACTTCGGGCAGTAGGTGGGGGACACCGTGAACTGATTGCCAGCCAACTGCAGGGCACACAGAGAAGAACAGCCATTCACACACCCTATCACATCTAAAGACGTCTGAATCACAATATACAAAATTTGCACAGACTTGCTGCTGCCATGTTTATTTATAATTGTACTTCTTTTGCACTAGCGATTACACTTAGAACTATAACAATTACCTCAAATGCACACAACTGGGACAACCACAGCCAGACTTGTCCTGCTTTGTCTCGTACTGTTGGATTGTCCTGTCATATGCTGCTACTTATGTCTTGTCTTGGGGTACTCTTGCCATACCTGTTTTTTTGTATTTAGTTATTAGTTTTAGTTGTTAGTTTAGCAACAGTAGGCAAAGTAGATCAAACATACTGCACTTTACATTACTATAGATAAGTATCTAGCTTTTAGGTTTGTCTCGTCTTGCGCACCTACACTTTGTTATTGTACATGTAAAACGCAGAGGATAGTGAGAAACGCAATTTCGATTCCTTTGTATGTTAAGCACATGTGAAGAAATTGACAATAAACTTGACTTTGACTTTGATACAATACTTTAATAGGGTCATTCAATGCCAAAATCACCTCCTGGGTTTAATCAAGTCGATTTTGATCTTGTTTATAGTAATAGTGCAACACAAAATCTTAACATTTTCAGTCAATAGGTGTAGGCGTTTGAGAGCTACAGCCCGTCCCGATTTTTTTACTTTTTTTGGCAAGAAGGGCCTGGCTGTCTTTTGAACGTTTGATCACGGGACCCTTTATTTTTAAATAAACTCATGTTCTCTAAAACATAAATGCCTCAGACATGTATTGTCAAATTATCCATACACTCAAATATATTTGTGATAGACATGTACACATTGTACATTTAATATGGAGGCCTTATCATCCTGCATGAGATTCTTTTGGTCCAGTTTATGTCTGCTTTGTGTTTATATACGTAATGTCATTTAGTGGCTGTGTGTGAGTGGGAAAATGGTGTCGTGTTTTTCAGCAGGTCAAGTCTTAATGTCAGTGACCAACACCATTGCTAACCCCGATAAAGAGACCCAAGGGAGAAGCAGGAGATGCAGGGGTGTAGTCAGTTACAAGGAGCCATCTCTGCATAAGTGAGTGGCCACTTTGCTTTGAGGTCCATTCTTGGAAAAAGATGAATCAGATGCTCATTTTTTGTTTCTTTTTTTGTGGGGCAGCAAAATACGGCGTGGAGACAAATTCACAGACACCGAGTTCCTTAGCTCTCCAGTTTTTAAAAGCCGCCGAAAGAAGAAGATGACACAAGCGTCCATTAGCAAAGACTGATTTTTACTTTTTACTCTTTTTTTTTTTCTTTTGTTTTTCTTTTTTTTTCCATTTTTGCTTTAATGTGTTTGGCCTCAGTGCATCTTTACAATGTTTCATAAACGTCTTTTCTCGACTACTTTTTTTGTGATGTATGCGTGTTGGTTTGAGGCTGTTTATAAATGATTCAGATCTGCTTGTTCACCCGAGACGCCGTCTATTGTTTCCCATGTGAAGGTCACTACATTCGGTTCGGTCTTTCTGGACACAAACTGCCACGCGTAATGTGAAAAACATTCTTTAATTGCTGTGTAAAACTGGTGAGTACAAAGTGTGACTGTTGTTGTGCAGAGGTTGTGGTATTGTTTGTATTGATTCAACACGTTTTTTTGTTTTTAGTCTGTTTTGCAGTGTTTTTGCTGCTACTTTCTCTAGACCTAAGAAAAGATTCTGCCAAAATGGAGTCAAAGCACCTGAAAAGAAATGTTGAATTTCTCTTGTGAGTACATATAAGTTTCAAAAAGTAGGTTAAAGAAGTGGATTTTAACGCTTTTGTTTTCCTGATTCTAGAGATGAATACATTGGGACGAAAATCAGAGAGAATTCTTTTGACCCTTCAGGAAAAGGAGCCTCCACAGTGCTTGATGATTTGGTAAAAAATAAAATACCCGTAATTTACATTAGCATGTACATCAGCACAAAGGTCAAACAAACCTAATTTGGATCAAGGCTGAATTGTAAATCCTTGCATGAGCCGGTTGGAAAAGGTGCTTTTAAACACCGAAGCTGTACTTCGTACTTAGATCATTTCACATTTCATGAATAAAAGTGTAATATGCCCATTGGAGAGTCCAATTTACTCAACTTCATATCCCCAATGAAGTGATAATTGTACAACGCTGTGAGTTGGAATTAATTTTAATCCAAAACAGGTGGTATGTAAAGACACAGGATGGAAATGCGCCAAATGTGAAAGCAGCAATAGTTTTTATAATGCACTATAATGTTCAAGCTCATCCAACCGAACCAAACATCAGACAACCAAAAAAAACAAAACCCAAACCTTTCAAAGCTACCTGGTCCTGTGTAGAAAATTGCTTGCACCTTCGACATAAGAACTGTTTGGGCCATCCTTAACAGCAGCAACTGAATTTAAGCACAGTAAGTCATCAAGGAACTGATGTAACAAAGAAGCCCCAGACAATCAAGAACATCATCGCAATGTGCTGTTAGTTACTCCAGAGATAATGAGATACAAACCTTACAATTATTTTTTTTTTTTTTTGAGAAGCCTGCATATTCTACAACATGTACACAACGCATGTGTGCGTTTAGTGTCATAACGTTGCACGTACAGAGATGCATGCTTTTTATTGGTCCAACAAGAGATTAATACAATAGAAGCATCCGCTCAGTTTTGTATTTTTTATGCGTTTTTCTGCTATGGATATTTTAGGCTCATTATGATCTCGCCATCAGCGTCGGTGTTTGGTGGCTGGAGGAGGATTCTGGAGTTTTAATGTAAGGCATCTACAGTAGCTATACCATTTCAAATTTTAAAACTTTTAATAGAAACATTATGCCTGCATTGGCAGATTAGAGCAGCTAAAATTATCATGCACTTGACCATATTGAAAGGTTTCTTTACAATATTAGGTCAAATTACATAACGCTTTTTAGTTTTTGCACGCCAGCTCACTCACCAGTTAGCTACCTCACTAGTTTTTTTTTTTTTTTTTTGTGGTCAATTTCATACTTGATGTGAAGCAGAAACTCCAGAGACCCAACAAGATGAAAACAAAGCAATGAACTTATTCACACCTACTGATGGCTAGATGTCAAAGATCTTAACAGAGCTGGCACTGCATGATTTAAACTGTTAAAGCAGGGGTGGCCAATCCCAGTCCTCTCGAGCCACAATCAGTCCGTGCAAAGATTTTCCACTCAAAACTCCTTCTTCAAATGATCAAGTCAACAGTAATTTTTGCAGAAGCTGATAACCACCCTACCTATCAGGTGTGTTGGCTCAGAGAAATATCAAAAACAGGCTGGATTGGAGCTCGGATTGGAGCTCTCGAGAGTCCAAATTGGCCACACCTGTCTTAAGGCCTAAAAGCGTCAGACTCTTGTCTATGATGGCCTGTGTCCTGTATGGCTTCCAACTTTGTCTTAGCTACACACCTGATTGAAATGATGAGCTTACCAGTGAGCTGTGCAGGAGCTTCAAAATGATCCTGATCATTTGAGTCGTGTGTTACAAAGAGAAGATTGGAAAACATGGACACAGGCTTTTGTTGACTGGGGTTTGAAACATTTAGAGCTTCAAGGGTTTAAAAACGTATTGTCTCATTACATGCATGTTCAGTTTTAAAACCTTGTTAATTTGGACCCATTTAGTATCACATCTTCCAGAAACAACATTTTTGAAAAATATGAAAAAATATTAATTACTACTACAGTATATGGATTATGCACATTTGTGTGTTAATATAAACAACACAAACTATAATATGACAAAGTTGACTTTCACTTTGTCCTCATTTGTCAAAGGGGGCGGCGCCCAATTCCAGGAAACTGCCCAATTTATGGTAATCGCTTGGCACGTGAGGCTATGATCCTGTCATCCTTCGCTGGCATCATCATGGTAAGCAACTATATTTGCATATGCACACTCCATAGCAACGACAGCTGGCACAGAGCCTAATGAGACACCATAAATTCAGTACAAATGCTTTAATCAAACCTTAAGTTATATATCATGTTACATACTGAAGCACAGCAATGTGAAAAGCTCACAATCAAAGATTACTAACACTGTAGAAGACTTCATGTTATAATAACATTCGCACTTTGAGCCACTGACCTCACTTTAGGGCAGCCTGCCAGTGGAGGAAATCCTGACTCTTTATAGCTGTAAACCTGTTGCCTCGTACCCTGACGCGCACTCCAAGGTACTACTACAGCAGCAAATGAACACATACAGTACTTACAGTATACCACCTTGACAATTTTACTGCATGTGTTTTATCCCCAGGCCTCCATTGTTTGTCCATTTGCGCTCTCCTCGCATCCACTGGCGATGCTAAGCTCTTACAAGGCTGTTCAACACTGCAGGAAACACAGTGAGTACACAGATGAGTTCTGAATTCAAACAAAATACATAAATGGGTAATGCATCACAGCATATTGACATCCTTCAAATTTCAAATATTGTGTACTAAATAATTGACACGATGTCTTTTCAAAAAAGGGCCTAAAGACTACACATAGTGAAGTACGAGTATACAATACATTGAATGGTAAATGGACTTACATTCATAAAGTCAACTTTTACATTCCAGTTGAGTGGAGCTAGGACTTAGTGTAACTTTTTCAAACAGTGCTTGTCTACTCTCTAAAAACAGGACAAAAATAAACCAATTACCTGTTTAAAAAAAAAAAAAAAAAATCCCACCCCATATTTAGGCAAATTTGACCCCAGATTTTTGGGTTGTTTTGCACAACACAACTCCAAAAAATGAGTGATTGAGAGAAGAGAGTTGGGTAAAATTGACCCACAAATTGGGTAGGTTTCTTTTTCAACTCATATTTTAATCCATCTACATACAAAATGTATATATTTTTTAAGCTGGTACTTTGTTCCATTGTGGGTAACTGATTTAATAGCCCGCCACATACGCACTCTCCACTCCACAGAAAACTGTTTTCTGACTGACAAAAGAATGTTTTTCTTCTTTTTTTTTACCTAAATTGGCTTCTCTTGTTATGTCATCATCAGTTTTTCTACTAAAATACAACACTTACTACATTTTAATAGTTTCAACTTTGGCTTTCAAGGTCAAACCTGAGTTTTATTTAATTTTTTTGTTACCTAATTTTATTCTCCATCTTAGGGGAAAACCGCTTTTTTCCTTCTGCAGATCAAAAGTTGAAAAGATGGCTGTCTGAGAGGGCAAAAGCCGAAGTTCCCAACAGACCAGTCCCAGCTCAATCCCCATTCTCGTCATCCCTCTCTTCCTCCCGCTCATTCTTCAGCGTGAGTAGCACTTTTTGTCAGTCATGTCAGTCTGACCACCACTTGTTGAGATTACTTGATTAGATCATCTCATCTAAATCAGGCGAATAACTTCATATGTAACTAGTGCAAGGTCTGATTTTTCTGAAAGCGTTAGGGTTAGAAAGTTCACAATATCCACCTGATGGCACAGCTCACCTCCACTGTATTTTGACTTCAGGTGGGCGGTGAAGGTGATGAGGAAAGCTGAGTCGTCTTCGGTGTCTCTGCATGACTGACAAGGCTTTTCGTTGTACCGTATACATTTAAATACCTACCACAGATCAGGGATGGACAACTGAAACAATGGAGGGGGTCATAATCTTTTAGCAATGCTACCGTGGGTCCTACATGTAATATGACCACACAGGTCAAGTTCTCCTTAGCAAATGCCCAGATGGCCTGGGAGTCACCATGTGGCTGTCGGCCATTGGAGGTTCACTGATGCTGGCCTCATCAGGTGACGAATACAAATTTCTTGTCCTCTGCGGCCCCCTATTGGCTGAAGAGTCCAACTTTCAGCAACCCCGGGCCTTTTGAATATTCAAAACCTTCATAAGAAGGTACCTATTAAATCACACGGCAGCAGAAGCAGCAACATTACAGTTAACTTTTTGGTTACATTACATTACATTTGTTACATTGTAACGCAAAGGGTAAGATCCTTCATTATGAGTATAGTGTTGTGTTCTATGAAGTACATGTCCCAACAGCCCTTGCCATTAAAGGGACAATGTGTAAGATTTAGACCGTTTTTAGAATTTATATTTAATTATTTTAGAATTATTTAAATTATTCCTTTTTAATGAAAAACGGTCTAAATCTTACACATTGTCCCTTTAATGTGCCAGAATCTGCATTGTTTATTGCTTGAAACAAAAGAACAAGGTGGTCCGTTCCACCCACCACAGGTATGTCTATTGTCCTTCGAAGGCAATGCAGCAGGACCCCTGGGGCTGACCAATCAAACAACTCCTAATGGTTTCACTACAAAAATATCAAGAGTAAGAGTAAACAATTTTATAATGAAATACCTGTATGTCTTTTCAGAGGAAGCCAATGAAAAAATTCACCATTCTATATATTGTAGTTTTTGGTCATTATTAGATTGAGAGCTGGTAATAAAACAAACTGCTGCAAAGGATACTGATGGAGCCAAAACACAAAAACGTTTGTAATTTCCTATATATACCACAAGATAGCAGCAAAGCACTCCTTTATTATACAAGGCGCCCACAAGCACCGGGGAACGTGCAAACTCCTTGCAAAGAAGGTGGAACCCAGATTTGAATCCAGCGTCATAACTATGAAGCAGATGTACACCTTTTTTTCCCTTCCTTGAGCCAAAGAATAAAGTTTGAACCGAAGGGGCCTTTGTTCCTTTGTTAATCCTCTTGTATACTAACCACCATGTTCTTGTTGTTTTTATAAGATTGGATGTTCCTTGCAAATATATATATACAACAGGCACGTTGTCCGGTGCATCTCAATTATTTTTTGTAATAATTTCCCCTCGAAAAGACTAAAGATTGCGTTGTATATGTATGCCTGAAATCAACTTTCAACAAATGTTAACTGTTGGGTTTGAAGTGGGCTCGATACCCCACAAATGACCCAAGGAGAGGTGTAAATAACAACACAGGAGTCAGATTAAGTTTTACCACTGCAGTGGGGAGAGCTCGAAAGAGAGCGTGACCATGTCAGCCTTGTTGCTCTTTCTCTCTCTGAGTTTTCGGACTGCAGTCTTTTTATTAAAAACTGTTATTGAGGTGTGGGGGTCTCACATTCCAACCGTCACACAACATGAGCATTGTGCACCGTGGCAGAACTTGCAGATAACTTGTGATTCAGGCCTTGACCTTGATATTGTTTTTAACACACACACACACACAGACACACACACATATGAGATAAGGAGGCGCTGTGGTGTCTGAAAAAGTAACAGTTATAGTACATGAAGCAAAGCTGTTGCACTAACGAATAAGCCGGAAAATTAGCAATTAGAATACACGAAGCAAGCTGTTGCACTATTAAATCAGCCAGTTTATCTTACATTAACTTTACACTTTTACAGGTTTTATACAGGTGACAGGTTAGTCTGAAAGAGAAAAAAAAGTTCCAAAAAAAATCAAATCCTTATATTACTACTATAATATAATATATGTAATATATAATGTTCTATAATATAATACTTTTGTGGAGTATTTGGTCCAATCCTTTGATCCTTACATCAAAAGCATTTCACTTCAAAGAGAAAACATTGAAAGAAGACACTAGGGAGCTGAAATTTCATCCAGATGGTGGTAGCACATCAAAGGTCAACATGGCACAAACAACTTAGTTATAACACAACCAGGAGTGTGCCATCCCTGGGCTAAAATACTGCGAGAATCATGTTGAAGAAAATGACCCAAAAATGATCAAAATACTGCACAAGGGTTAAACTAGAAACGTTTTTGGCTGTTGTCTGATGCTGAAAAACAAACATTAAATCAACAAACAATCTGTAACCCAAGCACAATATCTTAAACATTTTCACTTTTAGAAAAAGGTGTAAAACATTGAGCAGATTTTTTTTTCATTGATAAATGACTTTTTTGCTTTGCTTTTGTTTGTTTGCTTTGATTTAGCTACCAATCGTTTTGAGGTGGTTTCTACGAAATGTTCTGTGTATATAGAATTGTAGTTCATCAAGATGGACCAAGCTACTACTTCAACTTACCCAGACTGTTTAAATAAAACAAAAGCGCATATATTTTAGAAACCTCATAGAATCCTTGGCATCCTGTTTATTAACATACGTGATGTTCCTGCAGTGTGCCCAGCGAGTGGCTCTCTGCACTGTTATGCAACACATTAGGCGTGAACAGCGCTTTTCCATATTGTTCCGCTGCTATTGTCCACAGGATGTGTGGATACCATACTAGTCCTTTCCTTTGTCCATCAACGTCGAACCCTGTTAATTATTTATTCTCTTTTTGTGTCAAATACAAATCTATATTTCTCACCCCATGCCATGGTACGACAAAAAGGCGAACATGTGCCAGTACTGTTCATTTATAACTGGCAGAGCATTTGAATAACAATGCTGTGTTTGTGTGGAGGTGCTATATAAAGCCCTGGAAACATGAGAAATCTCTCCAAGAGACACCATGGGCAAGGTAGGCTCCGCACGGCTCGCATCAAACCGCACATGGCTTCTTTGTTGGTCATCACTCCCATCTCCCGACAGATCATCTTCTACGAGGACAAGAACTTCCAGGGTCGCAGCTATGAGTGCAGCAACGACTGCACGGACCTTCACTCCTTCTTTAACCGCTGCAACTCCATCAGGGTGGAGAGCGGCTGCTTCATGATCTATGAGCGAGCCAACTTCATGGGCCACCAGTACTTCATGAGGAGGGGAGACTATCCCGACTATCAGAGATGGATGGGTTTCAGCAGCTGCATCCGCTCATGCAGGATGATTCCCGCAGTAAGGGTCGGAATACTTGTAGTTCTGACTTTCAATCTGTTCGTGAAGCTTAGGCCAATCATTTTGAACTTCGTAGGGCTTGGAGAGTAGACGTGTTCGTTTCGATCTTCATTGTTACAGATTCCGTCTTTAAAAGTTTAGAGTGATCATTCCGGTGTCTGTGAATTGGCCTCTGGTTTCCAAATCTGAAAGCTAGATGTGCCATTCCTATGCCCACGATTGTCCTTTTCAGTTTTTAAATCGGAGACCACTCATTTCTAAAATTTTGGTTTCGGCCCCTCACGATTCCAATGCGTACAAATCCACCGTTGCTATTTGTACCTAAGAATGAATCATTTCTATGTGGATGAGTCTGCCTCTGCTTTCTGGTTTTCCTAAAACCTTGGCCGTTCATGACAATGTCTATGATTCCATTTGTGGTGTCTCTGCTTAAAGTAAAGAGCAGTCATTCATTCGGTTTCCCTTCTTCCAATGACCATGACCTAAAATTTTGAGCCCTCGCAAACCCAGTTGTCCCTTCTGATGTGATCCCGCAGTACCGAGGCTCGTACAGATTGCGTATCTATGAGAAGCCCGACTTCGGCGGTCACATGATGGAGTTCATGGACGACTGTGCCTGTGTGTCCGACCGCTTCCACCACCGCCATATCTACTCCTGTAACGTCATGAATGGCTACTGGATCTTCTACGAGTACCCCAATTTTCGAGGGCGCCAGTACTTCTTGAGGCCTGGCGAGTTCCGGAGGTACCGCGACTGGTGCGCCACCTGCGCCATTGTCGGCTCCTTCAGGAGGGTCACCGAATTTTAGCCATCAACTGAAAGCCTTGCTGTAAATATCAAACACATTGTTTATTAAAGATGTCAGATTTTTAACCGGCCTTGTAGTTGATTTCTGCTTGACACGCATTGTGTGTTTGTGAGGATTTTTTCTTCATTTATTTTTTTACAGTCATTGGATATACAACAACTTCTTCAAATCAATCTTTTGTCATTTTTTTTTCCTACATTGTAAATTAAGACTGAAATAATCCAGACAAGGGAGCAATATGTAAGCAATCACTTACTGATTAAAAATATCATTCAAACCAAAAATATGTTTTCGATTTGAGATCATTCAAAGTAGGCACCTTTTAACCGAGACAACAACTTTGCACATCCTGGAATTTTCTCAGTCAAATTTATGATGAGGATGATGCATAATGTGCATAATCAAAAATTAATACTTTGAATTTTCGGACCTCTTAATGTGTTTAAGTTTATGTGAAATTAAAAGTGTTTTCACACTTTGGACCTATATTGTAAAGCCTTACAACTGACCCATCATTGATTATTTATTTAGCGATACATCATGTCCAGCAATACTGATTTTTTTTCACGCACTGCCATAGCCTGGAAAATAGAGAGCGTACCAGAAAAAAAAAAGAAAAAAAAAGATTTCATTATAATAATGATTAGGTTTTCTGCAAAACTTTTTAACCTCAATCAACCCGAGCCATAAAAAAAACACATTTATCTATTTCATATTCATCTGATCATTTCTTTTATTATTTTAATTTACAATTAATGCAATAGTTTCGTAATAAAATACATTCTTAAACTTGTCTCTAATACCATTGCCATATTAAAAAAAACAGACACAGATTATGATGTCAAACAAGTCAATAGTATACAAAAGGCAAAGTGTTTTTTTTACAATGTTGCAGTTGGAAATTGAGAGTAAGACAATTGATGAATAATGACCCATTCATTTCATAATGTTTGGCTCAATGTCAATTTGCATATTATTATTGATTGCTATTCTGCTTTCGTTTTATATTTTTGTTGCAGACGCAAATAATAATTTGTGCTGACCATGAAATAATCGGCACAGGGATGGAAATGTAGAAATTGAAGAATATACACAGACGTATTCCAGACTGTTACTTTGACCCGACTTACCGCACTGACGTGTGATTTGTTTTCGTATACGAAATAAAAAGATAATATTAACAATTTCAAATGAAACAATATGAGCAACTGTACCCACAGGATTCGTATGCACTTTTATTTAATGTATCCCAATTTTGTTGGGATGCTAAAGGGGAAGCGTGGAAGAAATTTGATAAACGTTTAAAGATAATGCATACTTTTGTTTACATAATTATACAAGAGCGATATATACAGTAGTAAATTGTACTTTTTTTTTTCTAATTCCGGTTCTATGAGTTCATCCCAGATGTGCTGGATGCTGCGCTCTCCCCAGTGGCCACGATCACACCATATGTGCAGAAGCTTCTGACTGAACGAGCACACACAAAGCCTGCAAGCTCACATAATGCAGGCGATTCGCAGGCAGAAATGTATGGATGGAGAAGCATTGTTACGCATTTATAGGCCCTGTTCAGCAAAAAGTCAGCCTGCCGATTCATCAGCTTTACGCATTTGAATAACAACGCGTCATGGCCTCCGGGATTTTGTATAAAAAGGCCTTGAAATCATAGGGTTAGCAGAGCAAGTTGAACCTTCCACTGGGAACTACCTTAACCATCACCATGGGCAAGGTAAAGCTTTTCTCTCATCAACGGTCGCATAACCTTAACGGGCAAATCAAAACCGTCTTTCACTTTGCAGATCATCCTTTTTGAGGAGAAGAACTTCCAGGGCCGCTCCTACGAGTGCCTGAACGACTGCCCCGAGCTGAGTTCCGTTCTGAGTCGGTGCCAGTCCTGCCGCGTGGAGAATGGCTGCTTCATGGTCTACGAGCGCTCCAACTTCCTGGGCAACCAGTTGTTTCTCAAGAGAGGAGAGTACCACGACCTGCAGCGCATGATGACTATGGGAGTGACCCTCGACTCCATCAGATCCTGCAGAATGATCCCCCTGGTAAGCGACCGTCCAAAGCGGGAATATCATAGGTGTTACCCTGCCAGACTCCGGGATTGAGCGTCGGAGTTTGAATTACAGCACCGAGGCCAATTCCGGATCAAGATCTTCGAGCGAGAGAACCTGAGCGGTCAATCCAACGAACTGCAGGAGGACTGCGACAACATCATGGAGCGCTTCCGCATGAGCGACATCCTCTCCTGTCAGGTGATGGAGGGTCACTGGCTGCTGTTTGAGCAGCCCCACTTCCGCGGCAGGATGATCTATGTGAAGCCCGGGGAGCACCGCAGCCTCAGGGAGATGGGCCTGAGCGGCATCAGGATCATCAGCTTGAGACGTATCACTGACATGTGCTAGAACTCTGTACTCAGCTTGAATCAATAAAAAAATGTCTTCTTCATAACTACCTTTCCTTATTTGGTCTTCATTCAGTAGCTAGAATCTCCTGGCGGATGGACCAACTCACATTATGCAGCTGCTATGCGTCCATTTCAGTGGCGGCACTGGTATTTGAACACATTTAGCCATTGTGGCTTTAAAAAAATCTGGTAGACACATTGGAATACAGTTAACCGCAACATTTCAGGGAAAAAGTGGGGTTGCTTGTTGGCAAAGTCTAGTATCTAAAATGAAGTCAGAAATACGACACTTGCTGGATGGGGACCTTAACCTGTTTACAACAGTAATCGATAAACATATTTAATGCATCTTTTAAATATTTTTTAATTCATTTTAATTCATCTTGTAATTTTATTGAATGCAAAAGAAAACACATACAGGCCTTTTACATCGTCTTTAATGATTAGAAAATGCTATCGTAGTTTTTAAACATTTATTGGAGCAGGATTCTCATTCAATTTTGTCACTATATATTTAATCAGGTTTAATGTAATAATGCTGCACTGTGTGGGATTTTACCTTTTTAGTTGACCTTTTATGACACCTTAACTGTTGACGATGGGCTCCCCTGTGAGCACCAAACCAAAAGCTTTTGGACCACATTTGGTTTTGAACGTTCTGCCCTGTCTGTGGATGTGAAGCTACAGTCAAAACCAATAACTAATATTTTGCTGAAATGGATTCTACATTTGATAAGGAGAACTTGTCCCAGACACCCACACTTACTCCGTGGAAAGCAAAAAAAAAAAAAAAGCCAGTACCCATAATCAACAAGAACCAGAGTAAACATTGTGTTAGGCAGTGAAGAGAGATGACATCCACCTTGGGCTTGAAAAGCAATGCACAAATACCTTTATTTCCACTCCAAAGGTAAGAAGTGATGAAAGGCGGTCCATTCAGGCTAAACCTCCCTGTATAGCCTTGGGAGACAACAGTCAATTGTAGCTACAGCATGCTTGTAAAATTTGAAACCACAGTACTATGCTGAGCGCATCCGCGGCCATATCACATTGAGCAGTGAATGTTTTTTTTTTTTAATTTTTATATCAACATATGATAAAAGCAGGGGTTCTCAAACGTTTTGGAGTGAGACACCCATTTCTGGAAATCAAATTTTCCAAGGACCACCTTTGCAAATATTTGCAGAAAAAAAAGGCAAACAGACTGTAAGTGCCCTTTTTATTCACAAACAGATTCAGTTTAACAAGTATATTTGGTTCTTTTAGCCATACTGAAATTTACAAAACAAAAATTGCAAATTGCAAAATGTGTCAATTTCAAGAAGAGATTGCTGCCAAATATTTAGTGATTAAATAATCAAGCTCTTTGATGATGATGTGGATTATGTGGGTTTATTTGACAAATATAACACATATATATATATATTAAAAAAAAATATTAAACGAGTTGAATTGTTTGCTGTATTGAAGAGCACACACAAAGCACACAAACAGCTCTGCAACCTGTAGTGAATGCTAGCATATTTCATTCATTCAATGAGACAATGACATGGGACAATCCGTTTGAATTGATGTAGAAATCATGTCATTGAACAAAGTACAACATATACTGTATATATAATATCAAATCTGTGGGACAATCTTCCAACTACCGTATTCTATGCCCTTATGGTAAAAACCTTGAATTTTCTCAAAAGCTCACAGTGTGCCTTATAATTCAGTGAGCCTTATAAAGCACATAAAACATGACATTTCATTTTTGGGGGATGAAATAAAAACTTAATTCCTGCGTAAATTCTTTTACCAGTTATGAATGTATTTTTTTACAATTACATTTTTTATAACACACCGTTTGAAATTTTGATCTCTACATATGCTCCAGTTTTGAAGTAATTTATATGAAGACAAAACCGCAAGTTTTTTTTTTAAAAAAAAGTGTGATTTTAAATCAACAAAACAAAAAAAAAGTGTGATTTTAAATCAACAAAACATGATCTTTTAAAGTTTTTGGTTGCAATTTGATGGAAAAAAAAGAAATTGAATCAATTATCAGTCTTTTAAACTCTTGATTCATCTTGGCATTGATCTAAAAATATTTTAATGTAACCAAGAGGTATTTTTTTTTTATCAATGGTCAGATAGTACTTTGCACAAATCATCTCTAATGTTCATTTTTGATTGAAAGTTTGACTGAGTTGTTTTGTTGAAATTCCCTTTAGTGCAGCGCCATCTAGTGGAGCCATAATGCAAGCCCAGCCACTACTGTAGCTTCTATTCCAGGGGTCACCAACGTGGTGCCCTCAGGCACTGGGTAGCCCTCGAGTATCACATGACTAGCTCGCTGAGTTGTTCTGCAAATAGTTTACAAGTGACAGAACAGTGTGATCTTCTAGGAATTTTACTCCCGATTACGCATATGACATGTATAACATATACTGTAATTACAAATTATAATGTGTATGACATGTACATTACACACTACACTTGATATACGTATTTACAACAGCTGTTTCTTAATTATTATGAAAAACCATTAACATGATCGGTGTCTTCACATAAACTGATAGCCCTTCATATTACTCAGCGCCAAAGAAGTAGCTCTCGGTTTCAAAAATGTTGGTGATCGCTGTTCTATTCTGTGTGCCTTATAATGCGGTGTGCCTTATATATCAAAACAGTTTTCAAATAGGCCACTCATTGAAGGTGTGCCCTATAATCCGATATGCCTTATAGTAAGGATAATACATTATTTAATACGAATTGTAATAAGGTGTAAAAATATTGTAATTGCCCATTGTGACCTTCTGGTACAAATATTGGTGTGTTACAGTGTTTAGTGTGTGAGTGTGCGTGTGTGTGTGTGTGTGTGTGTGTGTGTGTGTATGTTTAAGACCTTAAAAAGAAGTTCTGTTTTCATTTTTTTATATGAAAAATAACCAGAAGGGGCAGTCCCCTCTCGGTTTAAAAAAATGTTGGTGATCACTTTTCTATTCTGTGTGCCTTATAATGCGGTGTGCCTTATATATCAAAACAGTTTTCAAATAGGCCACTCATTGAAGGTGTGCCCTATAATCCGATATGCCTTATAGTAAGGATAATACATTATTTAATACGAATTGTAATAAGGTGTAAAAATATTGTAATTGCCCATTGTGACCTTCTGGTACAAATATTGGTGTGTTACAGTGTTTAGTGTGTGAGTGTGCGTGTGTGTGTGTGTGTGTGTGTGTGTGTGTGTGTGTGTGTGTGTGTGTGTATGTTTAAGACCTTAAAAAGAAGTTCTGTTTTCATTTTTTTATATGAAAAATAACCAGAAGGGGCAGTCCCCTCTCGGTTTAAAAAAATGTTGGTGATCACTGTTCTATTCTGTGTGCCTTATAATGCGGTGTGCCTTATATATCAAAACAGTTTTCAAATAGGCCACTCATTGAAGGTGTGCCCTAAAATCCGATATGCCTTATAGTAAGGACAATACATTATTTAATACGAATTGTAATAAGGTGTAAAAATATTTTAATTGCCCGTTGTGACCTTCTGGTACAAATATTGGTGTGTTAGTGTTTAGTGTGTGAGTGTGCGTGTGTGTGTGTGTGTGTGTGTATGTGTGTGTGTGTGTATGTTTAAGACCTTAAATACAAGTTCTGTTTTCATTTTTTTATACGAAAAATAACCAGAAGGGGCAGTCCCCTTATAGTCAGTGGAGAATTATAGTCCCCTGTTGGTCAGAAAAGCATGTATGTGTGTGTGTGTGTGTGCGTGTGTGTGCGTGAGTTTGTCGGGGTGTGTGCATGTGTGTACGTGTGGCTTAATGGCTAATGCAGTTATCATATTAATTATAGACAGTGTTACCAGTTCAGGGTGTACCCCTCCTACTGCCTGAAGCCAGATGGGATAGGCACCAGCAAGCCTGAGACCCGCTAGACAAGCGACTCTAGATAATGGATGGATGGATGAACTTTTTTTACTTTGGTAAATGGCTAAATAGATTGAATACTCCTTTAATGTTGTCAAAGGTATTAATAATACGACAACATAATAATAATTTTCTTCATTTAAAATTTGTATTGGCATCATCCGGCTGTAGTTCTACAATACAGTCTTTGGGTTGAATTATAAAGAGACCGTGAAGTACATTTAAAAGTGATTTTTATTTAAAATCTTCCTTTGCTACACAGCTTCTTCTAAGAGCAGGAATCCATGATGCGCTTCATGCTCATGAAGCGAGTGCCACTCATGCCCATGTCCCTGAAGCTCCTGTACTCGCCGGGCCTCAGGTAAATCATCTTGCCCCTGAAGTTGGGCTGCTCGAACAGCAGCCAGTGGCCGTCCAGCACGCTGCAGGACAAGCATTCACTCATGCGAAGGCGGTCCAGGATGTTCTCGCAGTCTTCCTGCAGCTCATTGGACTGGCCGCTCATGTTCTCTCGTTCAAAGAGCCTGATCCTGAACTGGCCTCTGTGCTGTGGGTTGAAATGATAAAGGCAAAAGTCACCAATGCACACAAGTCAAAAGTTCTGAATGGTTATCTCGGTATGTCTTTCCTTTGCAGCATGAGCTCAAAGACAAGGAGGGATTTCTTCAGTTGCTGGTGGACTATAAAGTAACTTGGGATTTCTCATATCAAAATGACAAACTAACTACTGGAAATTTGCGTGTTTGCAATCAATAGCCATCAACTTGATATTTCAAAATTTCTCATTGACATAGGTAACTAACTCGAAGCATGATGTTGTTTGGACATACGTCGACTTATTACCTCGTCGGTATTCAAAATTCATACTGCCACTGCAAACACAAATGTAATTTTGTTTGAATGCTGGAGAC
The DNA here is from genome assembly GCF_059441005.1 of Hippichthys cyanospilos. NCBI lineage: Eukaryota > Metazoa > Chordata > Actinopteri > Syngnathiformes > Syngnathidae > Hippichthys > Hippichthys cyanospilos. The sequence continues at coordinate 2,632,788 of NC_142373.1, forward strand.
CAAGATCAGGCTTTCATGACACTATGCGTTGGTCCTCATGGAAAATGCCATTAGGCAAAACGCTTTTGCCTATCTGACAGTCATAACCAGTATTTAAGTGTCGCTTTATTTTATTTTATTTCATTTTTATTTAATACATGGAATATTTGTCTCGTGAAAGATAATGAAACAGGTCATTAAATATTGTGTCATCATGTGAAGTAAACTACAACTCCCAAATACTTGTTTAACCTTCCTTCTTCTGTACTGTTAAAACAGTAAACCCAAAATAAAAAAAAAATGGAGATGAACCTTAAAAGCTCATATGTGATATTAATTAATTAACATAAGCCCAAAGGACATTTTGATCGTAACTTTAGTTAATTGTACAATAGTAAAATGTTGATATTTTGTCTAGAATGATTATGTCAAGTGAAAACGAGAACACACATGCTCAAGGGTTGGTGAGGCCATTTTCATTTGAGAGAAAGTGGTAAATTGTGTTTTTAAAGGTATTAATTGAACATGTGAAATGATGTAGATCACAGGTGTCAAATCCATTTCCTCGAGGGCCGCTATCCTGCATGTTTTCGAACCTTCTCTCTCAATCACACCTGATTCAAAGGATTAGGATCAATTTCAAGCTCCTGCAGAGCTTGCTAAAAAGCTAATCATTTGAATCAGGTGTGTTGTGGAGAGAAAAGCGGAAAACATGCAGGATATCGGCTCTCGAGGACTGGAGCTCGACACCAATGATGTAGATATTAAATCAATAGTTGACAAACTATTATCTTTAGCAGTTACTTTCCTAAGCATACAATCTTGTAGGAACAGAAAGTGTTTTTAAAAAGCATGTTCACTTAAATAATCTTTTGTCACCAGAAATATATTTTTTTGTTTTTTCCATTTTAGTCTTTTAGTTCATTTCCATTAACAGTAACAACCTTGTCTAGAGCGGCATAGATGCCAAGCTCACGCATCACCCTGAACAGATCAAATGGATTGCTGTGATACAGTACCATGGGGATCATGCGGCAAGACCTGATGCAGTCGCTCATGCCCATGCGTTGGTAATCTGAGTAGTCGCCCCTCCTGACAAAGAACTGGTTGCCCATGTAGTTTGTGCGGTCATAGACCATGAAGCAGCCGCTCTCCACTCGGCAAGAGAGGCACCTGCTCAGGTAAGAGGACATGTCAGCACAGTCGCTGCTGGTTTCATAGGACCGGCCCTGGAAGTTCCTGTCCTCGTAGAAGATGATCTGAAAGCCAAGCAATCATCAATTCATTATCCAGTAAAAGCAATTACCCCAAATCTCAGGTTTACCTTGCCCATGGTCATGGCTGCGGTGGTATGTGCCGAAGCTCAAACAGACTGCTTAGTTTTCTCTATGTCGACCGACTGCTTTTATACCTGACCTCGTGCGTGAAGCATACATGACCCCATTGTGCAAAGTCCTGACAGAGCAACATGGAGTGGAGGCCCCACCGCGTGCATGGCCGCAATTCAAAGAGACCTTCAAACACATGGTGATTTGCGGTGGTAGCGAAAAGGCCCCACTGTATCACCTGCATTGTCTATACCTTTCAAAGGCAGAAAGCAGGTTTTCCACAAACAAAACCTTCCTAAGGATCATTCCATCAATGCATCACCCACATACATTCTACAAAACAAACAAAAAGCAGACTATAGAAACGATTGAACTGCCGTACACAAATTCACTTTAATGAGCATGAGAAATGTTATGCAACTTGCTCTTAAAATGTCATATGTTATAGAGAGTATTATTACTCACACTCAGTTGATAGAGTTTACTTAGTTAGTGTACGAATGTTCCTGGAGTCCGTCAAGGCTCTGTGCTTGGTCCTAAATTATTTATACTGTCTATCAATGACATTTGCTGTGTCTCACACTTTCCTAAGATAGATTCAAGATTCAAGAGTTTTATTGTCATATGCATAGCAATACTACAAAAGGAAATTCTCATTCTGTTCACTTCCCCGAGCTGACTACATTCCACATTCAAGCAAATAATAAAGTAGGCAATAAAACAAAAACAAAAAACGGTAATAGTGCAAAAAGTGCAATCATATTAAACTACAAATAAATGAATAGACTTACATTCTGTGCATATTATGGAGTAGATGGTGTGGAAGAAACTATACATTTGAGGATGACAGTGTTTACTATCATGTCGGGCAAAATACTATGTATTTAGCATTTTTCCCTGCATCGTGCAGGAAAAGTATCATGTGCTGATGACAACTTTAGATTGCTTAGGAGAAAACCTCGAGCAGCTTCTCAGGACGGTGGAAAAACTATAAAATAATTAAAAAAGGCTATTAATAAATTACCATTAGATGAAAAAAAAGACAACGTATATAATCTTTTGTAACAGACAAATTAAGCACCAAAGCAAAATTACCGCTAATTTACTTAGTCTAGATGAAAAAAATAGGTAACCTGTATAAAATAAAGGCTCACCAGAAAAAGCAATCATCATATACTGTACATTATATTGTTCATTCTTCATGCCCGACATGGAGAATAAGTGTCAGTGCTTACAAAACAAATAATCTATCTTTAAACTCCAAAAATTAGCAATATTAATTATTGACCAAATTATATAGAATAAAATAACACATTATTGATCAAATCAAATACTCTCAAATTCTACAATTCAGTCTAAACCAAAACAGCACGAATAATATACAAAGTATATGACAATTAACTTTGCCACAGTGTCCAGAGGCTCCTCAAAGTCAGGGAAGGTCATTATGGTCTAAAGCAGGGGTGTCAAACTCGTTCTTATCGAGGGCCACGTTGCAGTTACAGTTTTTGTCAGAGGGCTGGGATGACTATAATGATAAAATACCTTTTGGGTGTATTTGTCACACTTCCAACTAGTTTTGAAATCAGAAAGAGGGTGAGGGTAAAAAAACGCTTGCTTTTTCCCCCTGCTAATAAGCTAATCATTTCAATCAGTTGTGTTGGTGAGAGACATCCGGAAAATATGCTGGAGACGGGCCCTCGGGGTCTGGAGTTCTTCACCTGTGGTCTAAATGGTGAAGGTATCTTTGAAAAATCAAAGACAAGAACTAACATGAAATAAATTTGTATTTAAGGGCTAAGTCAAATGGAAATTATGAAATGGAATTGAAAAGATGTGCATAAAATGAGATTTTAAAATTTATTTCTACAAAGGTATATCATTCAGTAATAAACATGGGCAACTGCACAGAATCCTTAATTCGTAGGTCTTTAGGCACACCCAGTTTGATCACAGGTATTTTTATTTGGACTATAGGAATAACCCACTAATATATCAACAAGACAACATGATTTATGATAATTTTATGAGAACAAGCGGTAGGACTAGTTAAGATTGTGTTCTTCTTACTACTCCTTTTGAACATATAAATTGTACTGAACTAGAATTGATGATATACAATATTTTTTCAGATTTTGTATGTCTATGAAATTTGTGTGTCACTAGTTCTCAATCACCGAAAACAATGTGAAATCTGAAGTGTGACATATGACTTCAATGCATGAATTACCTTTAACATACAGTTCAGTCTTGTTATGAAAATATGTATGGTTTTCTTTGGGTTAGAACAGAGGTCCCCAAGCCTGGTACCGGTTGGTGGCTCAACTGGTACCTGGCCTCATAGGCCGCACCTGAAATCATTAACTTGTCATGGCCTCTAAGAGTTGGCTCGTGTTTGTGTTGTTTTGCCTCCCTCTTCAGGTGTTTTTGAGTAATTTATCTGATGGCAGTTCATTCCAAGACGATTCGATAGGCTGATTCAATCACCTGACATCTCTGGCTCAAGGGGCAGTGACGATGTCAACAACACACTAGTGAACTAGTGTTACGATTGGTTTTATTCCACGAAGCGGTAGACGAGGAAGAGACAGTGTGCTTGTGAAATGTGGTGCCAAACCCGGTGGACATGGGATGACAAAACCTTGGTACCTGTGCTTCTTTTCATTTTGTGAACAAAGATAGGCACAGCGAATGAGTTGCTATTTGCGCTAATGCCAGGCATCTTACTTTCAGGTTCAATATTATAATATTTCATAAGAAATTAAGGCATCACTATGCCAAAAGTAATATACAGTCATATACTGTATAAAATCATATATGTGTACATGCCAACTAATGTTTTAAGTTTCAAAAGGCATGATACATACCCTTGAACTCATTCATTGCCATTGACGTCTATCGACATCAAAGATCCATTTGACTGGGCAGACTGTGAATGAGCCATTGATTTCTATAGTTGTCAATGGCAATGTTATGTTGCTCAAATTACATTGATGTATGTACTATTGATGTATGTGCTATTGATGTACGTACTATTATACGTTTGAAATACAAACAAAAAGGATGGGGAGCACAATGGAAGCATTTTTGCCTTATATGCAGAGATCGCCGGTTCCCTTCCGCCTTCGGCCATCCTGTGAGGTGTTTGCACTCCGATTCTAGCTGACCTGCATTGGCTTCCAATACACGTGAGATGTGATTTTAAGGTGCTGTTAATTACTTATAAAATTTTACACGGTTTAGCTCCTTCCTATCTCGTCGACTTAGTATCACCATATGTTCCGTCCCGACAACTTCGATCACAAAATGCCGGTTTGCTATCGACCCCACGGGCTAAAAAGAAGTCCGCGGGATCAAGGGCATTTTCCATTTGCGCGCCAGTACTATGGAATGCCCTACCAATGGAAGTTCGCGCAGCCACCTCAGTAGAAATCTTTAAATCCCGACAAAAAACACATTTATATTGAAAAGCATTTAGTTAATTGAGCCTGTGTGCAGCTTTCTTCTTTTTTTCCTTTTTCCTGCCCCCCTCTTCCGGCTCGGAGAGGAGGCTAGCGAGATGGTGAGGGTTGACTCGACCGCCTCCATTTGGTCCTGCGCTGATCGACCATCGCGGGTTAGGAGTGCGGCCGTCTGCGGTCCACTTGGTTGGAATGTGGGATGGTTCCTGCCCAATGGCTTTGCCTGCTGTCAAGACATCACTGCACTATATAGCACAATATGTTTTCTGTAATCTATATTGTTTATGTGTATGTCTGTATTTGGTACATGCAGCATCCACTTCAACCTGTGGGCCTGGAAGGGGGCTCCTCCCACCTGTGGTCCCTTCTGGAGGTTTCTGATTTTCTCCTAATTGGGGTTTTGAGTTTTTCCTTCCCCTTCTGGGAGATTGGACAGGGGATGCTGTTGTGTACCTTACACTGAAAAGATGTCTGTGTACGACTTCTTTTTTCGAAAGAGGTCTCCACATGACCTCTTTTCATCTGTGAAGCCCTTAATTATATTTTGCCATGCCCCCCTGGGAAAGAGAAAACTTTTGCCCCCCCCCCCCCCCTTCCCCCCCAACACACACAAACACACACACACACACACACACACACACACACACACACACTTGACGCGCTAATTCAAAATAAGATTATTATCTATAGAATTTGACTAATATTCCTAAACCTGTAACCTTTTTAACATTAACAAAAAAAATGCAATCAAAAACATTCAACAACTGTTAATTATTTTTACAGTGTTTATACGGGTTGGAAAGAACAAAGTGCATCAAGGTGCCTGAAACAAAAACAAAAAAATATGAAAATTCTTATTTTATTGCAATTACACTTCACATGACAAAAACAAAGCCTTTTCCCCTGGGGACATCTGCACCATCCCTGGCATCACCCACTCCACTATTTGAGAAGCACTGGTAGACAGCGAACAGCAAATGATTGTAAACAGTTAGTTATGTTAGTTGTTAGTTATGTCAGTGGTACAGCTTTCCCTTATTTATATTGTAAAACCGTGAAAAAAGGAAAATACACCAAACATAACTCAGGTAAATCCCGTATGCAAAAATTGTATATTTTACTAAATGTACACAAATTGCGCGGATTAAATCAATTATATAATTGAATTACCAATGATATTCTTTCAGTACAAAACGTTAATTAGATGCAAATGAGTATGATTATCAATGCCAAACATTTGCATATGCTAACATTTACCACAAAGTAAATACCTAGCACAAACGAAATTGCTAATGAACTAAACACATACAAGGCAACACTATATAATATGCTGAAGAGAAAAACGAACATTAGCTAGCATGTTGTCTACAGTCACAAATTGGACCAGCAAACGACTAGTTTGGGGCATATCAACATGAATGACAACATTCCAACGAAGAAAACACAACTCGCAGACATTCGTGGGCCACATTTCACAAAAAGAAGGAACAACGTGTGCGCACCGACAGCGATTGCTCCACAATGTCCCTCCTCACCAAAAATTGCACTATCGACAACGGCCAGAGGTGGAGACAAAAAACAAAGACTAAGCCAAACAAGGCACAAATCTATAACTGTTAAGAGATTAAAAGTTTCAAAACACCCAAATTATTACATGGTCCTCCTGCAGTCAGGCCATGAACCCCACTGCATTAAAATGTTCTTAGGTGTACTTGCGAGCGTTTGTCTTTCTATGCCCTGCAATTGGCAGAATGTACCCCGCTTGTTACCTGATGACACATGGGATAACTTCCAGCACGCCCGTGCCCCTTGTGAAGATAAGTGGCTAAGATAATGAATGGAAAAGAATGGAAATGAAAAAAAAGAGAGGAACTCACAAAAGTAAACAGCTATTTTTTTGTTGCTTTAATTTGAAAAATTGAACATTTAGCACGTGTCCATGATGCGCCTCATGCTCAAGAAGCGAGTGCTGCTCATTCCCATCTCCCTGAAGCTGCGGTGCTCACCGGGCCTCACGTACACCATCTTGCCGCGGAAGTTGGGCTGCTCGAACAGCAGCCAGTGACCCTCCATCACCTGGCAGGACATGCAGTCATTCATGCGGAGACGCTCCATGATGTTGTCGCAGTCCTCCTGCAGCTCTTGGGACTGGCCGCTCATGTTCTCCCGCTCAAAAAGTCGAATTCTGAACTGGCCTCTGTGCTGTTTTGGGGAGAGTGAAAAAAAATACAGGTTTCCAATTTCACTCATAGTCATATCTTTGTCGTCTATGGTTTTTCCTCAATCCTGCAATCAGACTTTTAAACCTGTTGGTTTCAACTTTTTGACACAACGTAACACCGAAAAAAATACTATCCAACATGAGTATTTTGACTATGATAAACATTAACCCTTGACTGGGCACAGCGGTCACTTTCATCCGACAGTCCCCGTAACGGCCATTGCTTAAATTCTAACATACCCCTAAATTCTGAGAATTCTTGCCTTTTAGGACTTAAAAATACAAAAAACATGTGCCTAATAAAGCCCATTTTTGTCTCTTTAGACTATCGGCCCAAAGGGGCCGCTGTGCCCAGTAAAGGGTTAAAATCCAGCAGAGAAATTTTAAGCAAAAAATTAGATTTCATCCTTAATAAATATATTCAATATTATTGTAAGCCACTGAAACATTATTAAAATATTAAAAAATTATTTTCCCCCGTTAGGATGCAAAGTTATTGGCCCAACCAAGCATTTGGGGGATTTCTTTAAGAAGTTTAAAATATTTAGATGCGTACCACTATGGCTAAAACTGTAATTATTATTTCAAAGAAAAAAAAAACTTAGAATGCCCAAATACTTTGACATTTATGAGTTATGCTTTTCAACATGTTTCTAACAATGTCAATTCAATTTTTTGTATATAGAAGATATCCTACAAAAAAATTGTCACTCAAGCCAAGAGAGCTTCATTATGATGTTACAATACACCTGATGGATCTCTGGGATGAAGTGCCAGATTGAGGCAGCCATATTGCTTTTTCCATGATGATATGACAGAAATGACACAGTGAATAAATTGTGAACAACCTCCTGGACTCAAAGGTTAGAGCGTGAACGCACTGGACCAAAATCCTCCATCCTACCCACCATGGGGATGATGCGGCAAGACTTGATGCCACTGCTCATGCCCATCACGCTCATAGAGTCGGCGTGCTCGCCCCTCCTCATGAAGTGTTGGTTGCCCATGAAGTTGGGACGCTCATAGATCATGAAGCAGCCGCTCTCCACCCGGCAGGACTGGCACCTGCTCAGGTAGGAGGACACGTCGGAGCAGTCACTCATGCACTCATAGGAGCGACCCTGCAAGTTCCTCTCCTCGTAGAAGATGATCTGGAAAAGCACACTGGGATCTAAGAACATTTTCATTGACTTGTGTAGCTTTGCACCTGTTTTCACTGTATGAACAAAGATGATGCACCCCATCTCTATGTTTTTTTTTAGCCCAGTGCTTCACAAATACTGGAGTGGGCTCTCCTTGGGTGGGGGGGTGCGAGGTGATGCCAGGAGGGGCACGGATGACCTCAGGGAAAAGGCTTTGTTTTTGTCATGTGAAGTGTAGTTGCAATAAAATAAGGACCTTCAACATCAGGTTTCAGGCACTTTGATGCACTTGGTTATTTTTTCTGTTTTAGACTAAGATGTAATCTGTATAAACAATGTAAAACAGTGGTCACCAATGTGGTGGCCACGGATACTGGGTAGCCCCCCGATTATCACATGAGTAGCCCACAGACCTGTTCTGCAAATACTTTACAAGTGAGAGAAGATTGTGATTTTCTAGAAATTTTACTTACAATTATGCATATGACATGTATTACACTTGATTTACTTATTTACTGCAGCTGTTTTTTAATTATTGTGAGAAATCAATAACATGATCAGGGTCTTCACATGAACTATTATCCCTTTGTATTACTCAGTACCAAAGAAGTAGCTCTCGGTTTCTAAAAGGCTGGTGATCGCTGCTGTAAAACATAAAAAACAGTTCTTGAAAGTTGATGTATATATATATTTTTCTTTTGCTAATGTTAACATAGGGATACAGATTTAGCTATTCTTACACAAGTTTCACAGATAATAATCTTATTTATAGCCAGTGCGTCGAGTGGGGGGAAGGGGGTGCAAAACGTCATCTCTTTCCAATGGAGGGCTTGGCAAAATATAATTGAGGAAAACGATTTTAGCCATTATATTACCCTTGCACCCCTTTTCAACATTCATGCTAGCCACTCGATGTAGATGGTCATATGGCTCCCTCGTCTAAACTTTGCAATCAAGTCAAGTAAATCCAATTTGCAACCACTTAGGAAAGAATGCATGGTACTGTTTTGAACTCACCTGTTTTGACGATCTATCCTAATTTTTAGCCTCCTAGTGTTTGTTTCGATGCTTTTTGTTAGTGGTATCAAGATAAATGGCTCAAATCAGATCATTTTGTGTGTGTGTTTTTTTTATATACGTTTATACCTTAATTTGATAAATAAAAAAATATTTGATAAAAAAAATATTTGATAAAAAAATAATAATTGAAAAAAAATCTTATTTTCAAAAGGTTATTATTTAAAAAACGGTTGCAAAGATGCTTCATTATAATGCCCTCTCCCCTCCAAAAGTCCAAAAAAGTCATTTATTTGGACTCTTTGAATTTGAAGCTGCTGATGTCAAATGTAAAACCTTTCCTTCAGTATATATGACCCATTAGGCAAAGGCGATGTGAACAGATTCGTAAATACGGTAAAATTATAATATTATGTATGGCAACCCTCATTCAGATTTTTTTTTCCATAGATTTCACAGAGTACATTTTTGGAGTCTATTTTTTTTATAGTGAAAAAGGCTATATTTGATGATATATCTAACTGTCAGTACACTCTTGCAGAATTTAGGAATCCCTATGACAGGAGATATGAAATTCTTACCTTGCCCATGCTCATGTCAGTAGTGGTCATGGTTACCAGGTGAGCTGCTGCTATTAGCACTGAACTGATGCTGTCCCCTTTCCATTTAACCCTCGCTTTTATACCCAAACGCTGCCCAGGGCATCAGCGGGCCCCTATTGTGTAAAGCCCTGAGCCAGCAACGTGCTATGGAGTGCAAAAGGGGCCTGTGTCACATGTCTAACATGGTGGTCTCGTGACTAGGCCCTTGAAGACCAGGTATCACAAAGCCTTTTGTAATTGAAATGAACAAAACGGCTGGTTTCATTGTGCTGTTTGAGCTGATGAGAACAAAGAAGAGGAGGATCGGCAATAAAACTGTACATGCTGTACATTCACATTGCAAGCTGCATTTAATTACCATCACATTGATGGGATCCAACCTGGAACTCAGAGGACCAGTAACAATTCGCTGTGGTTGTTTAGACATAATTCTCTTGTTCATTCAAGGTCATATTATCGAGGTATTTTGACTTCTTCTTCTTCAAAAATAACTGCCATAGCTTGAGCTTTAAAAACTTTAAATTGCCAAAAGACTTATTTTTTAATTCCAATTTATTTTTAGCTAGTTAATGCACGGCTTGATCAGCTGACATGGTTAACTTGCATATCTGTGAAATGTACATCTTTTGGAGTAACATGTTCCCAGTGGTTAGCACGTCTACCTCACTCACAATGCAGGGTCGGTATTCGGCTCCTGCGTTCCTGGGTGGAGTTTGCATGTTCTCTCTGTGCCTATGGTCATCACACGTTTCAAAAACATGCATTGTGAGTACATAAAACACTTAAAAATGTCCCTAGGTGTGTTTAAGAGAATGAATGCTTGCATTTGTGTGCCCTGCCATTAGCTGGCAAAAAGTTCAGGTTTACTCTGCCTATTGCCCCAAAATGACCGGAATAAGCCCCAGCATGCCCACGATCCTCGTGTAGAAAATGGATGGATGTTCCCAGTGTTTTTTGTAGGAAAAACTATATTAACACAGTGTTGTTAGATTTTATTGTGTTGCAAGTACAGCTGATGCCCCCACCATCTCATTCACTTCATAATCAGAGAATCAATGCAGTATCAAATTTACCTGTTACAGCCATTAGGCTTTTCCTTTTTTTGTTTTTGTTTTGTCTTTTATAAACGTGTTTTTCTTTTTATAATTGGCTTTGGTATTTGTTTTTTTCATTCTCACTTCAGGGCCTGCAGAACCTTTTTTGTGAATGCACTCATTCTGACATCAGCCAAAATATGCCTGTCGATGTTTTTTAAGAAAAACAACTCTATTTTTCTTTCCTGTGCCTACTTTATGGTCCTTCTTTTTCACATAAAACTATTAATGTGCAAAGTGAACTTGGTGAATTCAAACCTTATTCGAGCAATTGCAAAATGTCAGTGTCATGAATGAGTCTTTAATACTTCACTTCTATCAGTGTTCTTTACAAAGGTAAATATTTCTACATGATTACTTTTGCCCTTTGTCAAAAACCTTGTTCAAAGCAATATGCTTATAATGTATAGTGATAAGTTTTAATTGCTGATGCGGCTCTATTGTTGTTTAAATGCTCCGAAAAGTAGCCTATGTTATTCACGATTAAGGTGTACGCCCAGTGATGCGTACATGTGCTTCTTGGGGGTATTTATTAGAGTCGGACACCACCGAAGGCGTAAGTGTGAAACACATGGACCGCCGCTGTCATCAACTGATGCATGGAGCATCAATCCGCAGACGATCACAGAAGTTCTTGGTTGCTCTTGTCAGTGTCTCCTGGAAGTAGATACAGAATGACAACCCAGAAGTGCCTTTAAACTAGGCACATTTCTTTAGTTTCCGTAAATTTCTTTATCTTGCTCATCAATTAGGTGCCAGCATTAATGACATTTCAATTGAAAGTAAAGCTTTAAATTTCTTTCAGTAATGATGGCTGTCAACTCTGAGCATTTTGTGTAGCTTACAGAGGTGGGGGACTCAAGTCAATGCAGACTGCCATTGCAAGTTCATGGACTTAAATTTGCTTGGCTGAAACTTTTAGCTCAGCTCAAACTCCAAGTCAAACCAAATACCTATTTGAAACACTCATTGCTGCTGCATTTCTGCTTATTGAGTCAGCACTCAGTAGTCATATGATAAAAAACGTCATTTAATAACAATATGAAAACAGTAAGCTAGCACATATTAAACTAAAAAAAAAAAAACTATAAATAATAACTGTAAAGAATACGACGTAAAAATAGTGGTGCGGTGGTTAGCATTTCCACCTCACAGTGACTCCTGCACTGACTCCTTCCTGTGCATTCTCCCCGAGCTTGCGTAAGTTCTCTCCGCACTCTCTGGCTTCCTCCCACACTCCTACAAAAGCATGCATGACATGCTTAGGTGCTTGGACATTCTAAATTGTCCTTAGGTGTGATTGAATGCGTGAATGGTTGCTCGTCTATGTATGTCCTGCAATTGACTGGCAACCAGTTCAGGGTGTCCCCCGCCAACTGCCCAAAGTCAGCTAGGATAGAAACCAACAAGCCTGCAACCCCTGTGTTGCAATGAGCAGCTCTAGAAAATGGAAGGAATGATGAAAGAGAAAAAAAAAACATCAAACAAAATACAGTACAAGTATGTACTGTAGAAGAAGAATAGAAGAAGAATAGAAATGTGTCTTAAGACGAGTTTTACTGTTGACCAGGGAGGAGGCTTGCGTGATTTTTAACGGAAGGTCATTGAAAATGGAAGGGCTGGCGACAAGAAATCAGGCAGTCGACCTGACTGACTGATTTGTCATGTAATCCTCCTTGAATGCATTGTCTTCAGCTCGTCCACATTTGTTGTTTGGTATTTCCAACCTGCTTGTGTCTTTTTGAGCGAGTCGGATGAATGCGACTTGGCCATTCAGACACGTCAAAAGATCGGTATGTATCTGATTTAGAACCACGAAACCAAGTGGCCCGGGCCGTATTTGAAAAAAAATCGGATGTCGTTCACACTGCCATCGAAAGATAGATACAGGTCGGACAGGTGAAAAAGAAATCACAAATAGGATCACACAGAATATTACATATATACACAACGGCATTCCCCTGAGCAAAGCTCCCAGAAGAGAAAGGGATAAACTCAAGAAACCTATCTGAGAAAAAAATAAGAAACTTCGAGAAAAGACAGCAGATGCATGGAGCCCCCTTCTGGGCTCAACAGGTTGCATGAGATGTCAAGTGCCAAAAGTAAACACATTGTGCCATATTAGGCAGTCAATGTGCTGTGTGAAGATGCCATGATGCCAAGAGATGCCATCGGGTAAGATCCTCCTCACAGTCTGGCCCTGTGAGTCCGTTCCAAGAGAAACGTCGCGGTGGAGGTGGTCCATCTCAAAACCCGCATTAGTGGATCAGCGCAAGTACGCGCGACAGCATTCAATTTGCCACTCACCATCTAGCCAGCTCTCCAAACCAGAAGAAGGGGACAGGAAGGGAAATGAGAAAGCTGCATTCCTACAGACCCTAACTAACAAACCCTAAGTAAATTCTTGAGTGTAGAAATGTGTTCTATGTCAGGATTTAAAGATTTCTACGGAGGTGGTTGCTCGAACTTCCATAGGTAAGGCGTTACAGAGCACTGGCGCGCGAATGGAAAAAGTGAGAGAGGTAATTAAAAAAACAGTGTTTTTTGTTGTCGGGACGGAATATATGGTGATACTAAGTCAACAAGATAGGAGGGAGCTAAGCCGTGTAAAATTTATAAATAATTAACAACACCTTAAAACTGCATATCAGGTGTATTGGAAGCCAGTGCAAGTTGGCTCATATCGGGGTAATAAGATTGAACGTTCTCGTCCTCGTCAAGCGGCGGCATTTTGTACTGACTGCAGGCGTTTCATGCTAGACAAGGAAAGTCCAGAAAACAATACGTAACAGTAGTCAAGGGGTGGATGTACCAAATGCATGAATTAATGTTTCAGCATCACTAGGAGACAGAATAGGGCAAATCTTGGCGATAGAAAGAACGCAGTTCTAGTAGTGTTTCTAATATACATTTGAAAGGAGAGCATGTCACGCCAAGGTTTTTTGCTAAGCCACGTTGGGCAGATTCAAAGTGGCACTTTAACAAGTGCTGATGATGAGCAGACCTAAAGCAAATGTTAATATGCCGACCAGTAATCTTTTCCTCTCTTTTGTCCATTTTATGTAAAGCTACAAGTACATATAACAATTAGTTCTTTTACAAACCATGCACTGCAATTACCCTTGCATCTCCCGCTCACGTGTTGCCTTGCAATGTCTGTGCATTCCATGCAATTCAATATTCAAAATGACAAATTAATACAGTGAAGTGAATGAATGTCTGACAAATGTTGAATAGTGCGCAGCATAACTTATTTATTGGACATTTAATTGCAAGAATCTGTGATTCGCCTCATGCTCATGAAGCGAGTGCTGTTCAGGCCCATCTCCCTAAAGTTGCGATACTCGCCAGGCTTCACATATAACATTTTGCCGCGGAAGTTGGGCTGCTCAAACATCAGCCAGTGGCCCTCCATCACCTGGCAGGACATGCATTCATTCATGTGGAAGCATTCCATGATGTGTTCGCAGTCATCCATCAGCTCGTGGGACTGGCCACTGAAGTTCTCCCTCTCGAAGATCCTCATCCTGAACTGGCCTCTGTGCTGCTTGAAAAGAGTTTGGTAAAGACACTTTCCATCGCTGGAGACTTTTTACTTTTGAAAGACATTGTTTTTTTTACCCACCTTGGGAATCATGCGACAGGATCTGACGCAGTCCCTCATGCCCATCATGCTCATGGAATCGGTGTATTCGCCCCGCCTCATAAAAACCTGGTTACCCATGAAGTTGGGGCGTTCATAGACCATGAAGCAGCCGCTCTCCACCCGGCAGGACTGGCACCTGCTTAGGTAGGAGGACATGTCAGAGCAGTCGCCTGTGCACTCATAGGAGCGACCCTGGAAGTTCCTCTCTTCATAGAAGATGATCTGAGAAAGCAGGAGGAAGACAGTGAGCAATGATCAAGAACTTATATAAGAACATGAATCATATGACATGAAATGTCTATATGTGCCCTGTAATTGACTGGAGACCAGTCTATGGTGTACCCTTCCTAAAAGTGGGCTTTCCCACATCTACTGAGTCCGAACGGGACGAAAAATGGAGAGATGGATGGAGGAATTTAAGCGTAATGTACCTTGCCCCTCATGCTGCTCCCAGTGTTGCTCATGTTGGATGGAGAATGTGTTGTTGTGGTGTGCTGTACCGAGTTTCACCCTTACCTTTTATACCTGAACAAGTGAAGGCCCCTCCTCTTTACAAATCCCTGAGTCAGCAACCCTGTTGACACCCAGAACACAGTTATGACCATAATTTCAGGGCTGGGGAACCTTTCAATCCTTTAGAAAAGCCTTTTCTTTCACGATAGAAAGAATTTTTGGCCATGCTTTCACATGTGAAAAGGCGCAACTGCATGGTTAACAAACGGGACTATGACTAGTAGGGTTGAGAATTGTCTTTGGTCTTTCAATGTGACCTGCGCTAGCAAAAATGTCTGCACGTCGGCAGATAAAGTCTTGCATAAGTAACAGATCGCTCTGACCAAAATATACATTATGAGAGTTCTCATAAAATACCCTCCTTAAGATCTCTTGTTATATTTCCCAGCAGTTAAAATGTTAATTGTAATCACAGTTTATGAAAATGGCGCCACAGTGGGAGACTGGTTAGCGCTTCCACCTTTTGGTTCCGGCTCTGGCCTTCCATTTGTGGAGTGTGCATGTTCTCTTTGTGCCTGTGTGGATTTTCTCCAGGTACTCCGTTTTCCTGCTTCACCCCCCCCCCCCCCAAAAAAAAACAACAAAAAAAAAACAAAAAAAAAAAACAGGATTTGTAAATTGGACACTCCGAATTGCCCTTAGGTGTGTTAGTCATGATAATGGATGGATAGATGGATGAGGTAGGAAAATAAGGGATTAGTAGAAAATACACATTGCTGCTTACAGGTTATTAGCCAACTAGCTAGTTAGCACAACCTGTTAAAGATGTCAACAAAAAAAATGGACATCCTTGCCTCAAACTAAATTTTTAGGCTCAATACTCACTCAAATTCTTGTATATGAATACACATAGCAACTAATACAAGTAAAAAATACACCATAATGTTCCCTCCCAGTACTCCCACACTGTATCCCAAAACATGTATGGCAGGTGAATTGGACATACTAAATTGTACTTCGGTGTGATATGGTGTGTGAATGGTTGACCGTCTCTTTGTGCCCTGCAATTGGCTTGCGACCGGTTCAGGGTGTCCTCCGCCTACTGCCCAAAGGCGGCTGGGATAAGGCAATAGGAAGCCTGCAACCCTTGTGAGGATAAGTGGCTATACAAAATGGATGAATGGATATTCTAAGCAAGTTACATTATGTCACACACATGAGGGCAATGCTCCTCTGTGGTTGTGTTGTGCCATCAAATTTCAAAAACTTTGCTGAGAGTTGAATCTGAAACAAGAGCAATGTTTTGGATTTGCACCCCAGATGAAGAGAGAATGTTTTTGTTAAAACATGTGTTTCCAGGGCTTTCCTGGAGTTGAAGAAAACAACAGAATTAGTCTGAGAATCTTGATTTGAAAATACCACCTCAACACTGTATATCTCTTTTCAATTTGTGGACAAAGAGAACGGGACATTATGCACATGAAAGTGACATGAAGCTTGTTTATTTTACCCATTTTGCCCTAGTCATCTAGTTAAGTCATCTTGTTTATTTTACCCCATTCTGCCCCAGTCATCTAGTTAATTCATCTAATTACTTGAAAATAGCTGGCTTCTATATCTGCTTTCGGCAAAATAAAACAAATACCATATTTTTCGGACTATAAGCCGTGACTTTTTTGTCACGACTTGAGCCCTGCGGTTTATAGTCCAGTGCGGCTTATCTGCTGTTTTTCTCCACCGGTCAAGCAAATGTGAGCATCTGCTCAAGCAGTCAGTTTATGGAATAACTATGAAATAGAACTGAAATGATGTGAATCAATGGCTGTGCTCAAAAAGAGTTCTAAAACATATTGTTAAAAAAAAAAAAAAAAAAAAAAAAAAATCTAAATTAAATAAGATCTTGTGTTAAAGTTTGTGACGTGTAAATTTGATATACGGTATACAGTATATATGATTGTATTTATAATATTGTCATTGTTTATATTATTTATGTGCAGTGTGCAATGCTCACTAAATTCATCTATCAATTAAACAATGGGAGACAGAATGTTGTCAAAGTGTTGATTTCAAGTTTGCACTGCTCTTTAACTCTGCAGTATTCTGTTGCTGATATGTAGGTAACATCGATCCACCCATTTTCTATAGATACAATGTTGGGACTAAACACACAGGCATGTTCAGTCTGTTAAAAAGAGGATGTTGCAGTTTGCTGACAATAAAAAAAAATAAATACAAAAAAAACACTGTTGTTTTTTTATTTATTTATTTTTTGCTAGCCACCAGCAAGCAAATGTGTGTATCTGTTCGAGGTTTCAATTTCTGGAACAACTATGAAATAGAACTGAAAAGATCTGAATCTGTGCTCAAAAAGAGTTATTCACTTAATAGAAATATATGTCTACATTGAATAAGAGACTCTGTAACATTTGGGTACATTTGTGAAGTGTAAATTTTATACATCATTTTATTTATGCATTTATGATTGTATATATGAGTTATGTGCGATGTGTTTTTATGTTCACGAAAATAATCTGTCAAAGGGAGAAATGGAAAAATGCTATTGAAGTATTGATTTTGAACTGCTATTTAACTAACAGTATTCTGTTAGTGTTGAAAATATCCATCCATCCATTTTCTATAAATATGTTGGAATGAAACATGCAGGCATATTCAGTCTGTTAAAGAGAGGATGTTGCTCTTGGCAGACAATTACAAAAACATTAAATAACAACAACAACAACAAAAAACCTTCCATATACCATCTTTTTATGGAAATATCTCATTTTATTACTTGCGGCTTATAGTCCAGTACGGCTTATCCGTGACAAAAATCATTTTTTTGCTCATATTTTGCTGCTGTGGCTTACATACCGGTGCACATTATAGTCCAGAAAATACGGTAAATAACAAAACACGGCCAACTTTATTACTGTGTAGGTAAATACATAATCCAAATGACAATTTGTGATATATTAACATGCAAGCCTAAACTAAAAAAAACAACAATAAAGAAACAACAACAAAATCTATGTCCTGACATAAGGGACACCCAAGGTAAAAGCTAAGTTGTATAAATGATTTACACACTCAACATTTTGCGGTAAAAATAAATATTGGCCTAACCCAACCCTAACCCTTAACTCGGTAGAACGCTCTCATGGTCCATGTCTGAATGATCAGCGAATTTTGCAAAGCAGAAACCAACGTTGCTTGGAATGGGCATCAGAATTTTCATCATACATTTGGATGTCTGCTATATGTGCTTGCACAAAACTTTGCACAATTTCTATAAATGTTGTTGCCAGTGACTCATGAATTATACAAAACAGGCACACAGGTGGCACCAAAATCTATTTTTGGTGGTCTTTGAGTGTCAAGCAGTAAATTCTCCTCAAAAAGAAATAACGTTTCTCCGTTGAAATGAAGTGAATGCTATTAATCTGCTCATTTTTGTTACATATTGTAATAAGAAATAACAGCACTGTTGTATACAAATCGAATATGAAGAAATACATAGGCAAAGGTATGGAAAAAATTCTAACTTTATAAAGGGGAATTAACTCAAAAGTCTCACATATACACACACTAGTATTTTTGATCCATCCATCCGCCCGTCCGCCCGTCCGTCTGTCACTGCTTATCCAAGGTCAGGTCGCAGATGCAGCAGCTTTTAGATAGGAAGCCCAGACTTCCCTCCCTAGCCACTTTCCTCTGTGGGGTGTGTCAACCAGGACAGCCCTACAACAAGCAGAGTCTTGAAGAACTGCCCAGATTTCATTCACCTCAGCAGTCCTAGCACCGAGGATATTTTTAACCACCTGAATTTCCAAACTCTGCTTTCCAACTATTTTCAATTTGTATTTGTCTCTTTGACTGTTTCCAATGAGTGGCTAAGAAAATACTGGCGGCTGTCTCTATTTCTTTTTTCACTTGATTTGAAAAACTCTAGGGCATAGGGCACTTCTATGTCACAATAACACTATTCACTTTTAAAACAAAAAGTAAAGGTATGACAAATGTTAGAACAGTATTCCATTTTATTTCATTCCCTGTTTTTAATACATTCAGTACATGTTTAGTTGCAAGAGTCCATAATGCGTCTCATGCTCATGACCCTCATGCTGTTCAGGCCCATCTCTCTGAAGTTGCGGTACTCGCCGGGCCTCACATACACCATTCTACCATTGAAGTGGGGCTGCTCGAACATCAGCCAGTGGCCTTCCAACACCTGGCAGGACATGCAGTCGTTCATGCGGAAGCGCTCCATGATGTTGTCGCATTCTTCCTGAAGCTCATAGGACTGGCCGCTGAAATTCTCCTTTTCATAGAGCTTCATCCTGAACTGACCTCTGTGCTGCTTGGAGAGGGTTAGAAAAAAAACCATCACAGATGTCAAATTTCCCCCTAGGTGTGGTTGTGGCCAGGGGATGGTCAGAAAGTTAAAAGGAGCGGCCTTGGCCACCACTGGCAACCACATTGTTCTGACCCTCGTTTGAAAGATAAACCAACTGCATATTGGTCTGCAAAAATGAACTCCAAGAATTAAGATTCTGTTGGTAGCCATCACCACATTTGATACAAGAAAACCTTAGGTGCATTGATTGGATGCATAGTTTTGAAACCGCTATCGCAAGGCAAGGAATGTGTTGCTTGAGGCTTTTTTCTGTCTTAAAACAAGAGCAAAAGCACTCTCTTTGCACTTCGTATGTAACAAAAGGAGAAAACACTATGTGTGCTTGGTATGTTACATTATAATTGATCATTAATTATATTTAATAATTAATTATAATTAAATAACCCTAACCCTAACCCCCCCACATACATACAAAAAACTATATCGGACACAAACAACTTTAACAGTTTGACAACCTTTCTTAGTGGAATTACTATTTTTTCAACATCAAAAAGCTTTTCAGTAGTTAAAGTTACTTTTGTGATAACACCAATAAGAAACAAATTTGGTGTTTGAAGATATTTTTGTGAGCTATGAAGCAACAGTTCTCAGGGAGATTCAGTATTCGGTTCGTTTGACAAAATGCTTAAAAATGTCAATTCAATTTTATAAAACTGAGTTCTTAATGTGAAATTATACTGCTCCCAACTTAACCAATCTGCCCTGAAAGAGCACTTTTGTAACGGTGTTTCAATTTGAAAAACAGCCAGTTTGAATTCGCACCATGGCACGGATTCACACCCCGAATTTCAACCCACCATGGGGATCATGCGGCAGGACCTGATGCAGTCTCTCATGCCCATTATGGTGATGTGGTCAGCGTATTCGCCTCTTCTCATGAAGTGCTGGTTGCCCATGAAGCTGGGGCGCTCGTAGATCATGAAGCAGCCGCTTTCCACCCGGCAGGACTGGCACCCGCTCAGGTAGGACGACATGTCAGAGCAGTCGTTCACGCACTCATAGGAGCGGCCCTGGAAGTTCCTCTCCTCGTAGAAGATGATCTGGGAAAGCGGGAGAAGAATGGTCATTGATCATACACCAGGTTAAAAGAAATTAAATTTAACACGCAGAAAGTGCTTGGGCCGGTTTATGGGTACTCCAGTATCTCACGACATTAGGGAAACATTCAGGTTTAAAACAAGATTTTTTTTGCTTTGCCTACCAAAACCCAGCGAATTTCGCCAGCTCCATTATAATGTCCATCCTTTTTTTTTTTTTTTTTAATTCCAATCAGAAAGCCAATCTTTTAAATGCCTTCCTGATTACTTACACATTTACCCTGAAGGACACACTTTTGAATCATTTCATTTTTTGCATCCTAAACTAAGTTTAGAGAAAAAAAATAACCTTGAATTCAATGATCAATGGGTGGGCGGCGAAACAAAGGAAAGCACTAAGGGTGTGCCAAAAAAAAAATCAATTCTCATTGATCTATTAAATGGATCAACAACGGCAATAAGCCTATTCCTGTAACCCTCTCAAGCGCATTTGAATTAAATCTGCTAACCAGAAACAAATATTCATACAAGAACAGAAAGCGACTGGTCCATAATCAACAGAACACAAAATTTCAACATGTCCACAAAGTAACAAAATGAATAAATAAAATATAAATAAAATATAATCAATCAAGATCAAATACAAAACAATGTATAAAAAAACCCTCCAAATTCATGTATCAAAGAATAATAGCGGTCCACATGCTATTTTTGTGGGAATGTTCCTTACAAATAAAAGCTTGATACATGTAAAAAAAAACAACACTTTGTTTCCCCGTAGACTGAAGTAGTATGATGATTCTTTGCAGATTTATTAACTGAGGCAGAATTCATTTTTAATTGAATCAAATCAATTCTAAATTGAAAATCAAGTCTGAGTCCAATCAGACCCCAAAATTGGAATCGAATCGTGAGACACTCAAAGCTTTCCACCCCTGGACGTCGGAAAGGGGTTTTCGGGCCCATTCAACATGTTGAATCAGGACAGGGCCGTCAGAACAATCTTCACTCCGAGTGACCGTTTAGCTACCAAATTAAAGCACGAGACGAGATGAGAACCGGAAGTGACGAAGGTGGAAAACACAAGCGGAGTGAAAATTGGAACCTTTATAATCTGCAACTTTATCAAGAACAGCATAATTTCTCAGTTTTTTTTTTTTTTTCTCAGTCCATGGTGCACCCTACTTCACACCCATAGAAAGCTGTGATAAACTCCACCTCACTTCCAATCCTGAGCAGAACACGTGGTAGGAAATAGACAAGAATCTTCAAAACATTTGAAATGAGTTTAAATGAAACTCACCTTGCCCCTCATACTGCTCCCAGTGTTGCTCATCCTGGTTGGAGATGTGTTGCTGTGGTTTGCTGCACCTGATTTAACCCTTTCCTTTTATACCGGACCGAACCATGGCCCCTCCCCTTAACAAAGCCCTGAGTCAGCGACTTACTATTGACACACAGAACACAGAGGTTATGGCCATAATTTCAGGGCCACGGGAACATTTCAGTCTTTAGAAAAGCCTTTTCTTTCATGATAGAAAGCATTTTCAGCCAGGTCACGAGTTCCTCCGCTGGTTAACAAACATTACTTCAGATTGTATAGATGAGAAATGTCTTTGTTCTTTTGAATTGATTTTAAACATGTAGTAAATGTTCGTAACAACTTGTACCTGTGTACCTTATAGACTGCATCAAACTAATTATTTTCCAAATTTGACCCAAAAAAAGCACATTGACATTTTATTTAAGAATCATTCCATCGACACATTTGACTTTAACCAATAAACTCATCTTCAAATCTAAATGCGAACACAATTTTGACTTCTCAACCCTAAGCAGTTATAAGTGAAAATCCTAGTGATGAACCCAACAAGCACCGTTAGCCATTGAACACAATTATCAAGTCATTGTTTTAAGTCAAAACAATGATTCGAAAAGTAACTAATGGGTCAGGACTCACAAGTCGGCCACAGACCAGTTCGTCAGTCTTTCATTGCACTGATGCAGCAATCATTTTGAGAATACCCAAAAAAGTAGACAAAAATTAAGCTTCATCCCTCATATTATTATGTACATTTAAGCACTGCATAAGCACATCATCATTGTACATCATAAACAACAACCGGCGGATTACATACCAAAACTGAAATGGCTTCAATGGATAAGAGTTTTAATTTTGCATCCTATCCTTTTAGAAAATCGTTACAAGCCTCCAGTGATTTGTAAACTTTGTCTGGTTGGTTGTGTCTCCCAGTGCATGGAATACACACTTGGACAGCGTCTATAGGATTCATTTCCTAACACAGAGCTCACATTCTTGCGGGATGGCAATTTTTGATCAGCTGGCAAGTTCTCATAATACTTTGAAAATGTCTGTATATAGCATGTGTGCAGAAAAAGTACCTTTTGTAATTTCTGTGTTTTTGTATGCATATTTTCCATTTTGCAAAGTTTTCATTTCATTAAACCACATTGAGATGACCTGAGAATATATACGATGCTGTTTCTAATGACTTTATTTACCAAGGAGGAGGAAATAGTCATGAAGGTGTGTTGCTGCTTTGCTTCCTCAGGTCCAGGACAACTTGCTGTGATTGACAGAAAAGTTAATTCTGCTGATTACCAGAAGATCCTAAAGGAGAATCAGTTTGTGCCCTCAGACTCAAGCTCAGCTGGACAACTATCCAAAACACACCAGTAAGTCCACCTCAGAATTGTTCCAAATTAACAAACTTTAAGGTCTTATAGTGGCCAATTTAAAGTCAAGATTTAAATGCAATTGAAACATGGTGTGACCTTAAGTTGGTAGTTCATGCCATAAAACTCTCTAATATGGCAGAGTTGTATGGCGTTATATTTGTGCCACAATTACGCACGCGCGGAAAAAAAAATTGAGCGGAGAAAATCAAACTGAGCGAGCGAAAACAGATTTTGAGAGCAAGAAAAAAACTATTGAGCGCGTAATGATAAGAGTTTGAGCGCGCGCCGATTGAGTTTGAACACAGAAAAAGAAATTGCTCGCTCAAAATTCCTCTTTGCTCGCTCAGGATAGCCCTCTCTCGCTCAACATCTCGCTCTCGCTCGCGATACTCCTCCCTCCCTCGCTCAACATTGCGTTTGCTCAACATTGAGCTCTCGCTCGCTCGACTCGTCCTCTGCGCTCGCTCAGTTCTGTTCACGCGTTACGTTTGTGCCACAAAACCAGCCAATCAGAGCTTGTAAAAGCACTTTGATTGACACTGCTTAGTATCCAATGAGATTGCTTGTACGCTATCCGTTGACGCACTCTCGTTTGCCCTGTGTTCACCCGAAAAGGGCAAACGAGAGTGCGTCAACACGGACTTGGGCTGGAGAATTACTTTTAATATTATTATTATTACTGTATTGTATCATTTGACAGAAATACCTTGTTAGTTTTTGTACTTTAATAATATAAGCCCACCCCTCCCGCCTACGTCGATGTGACGCACTCTCGTTTGCTCGTTCCGGGTGAACACAACAAGCAATCTCATTGGATACCAAGCTGTCAATCAATGTGCTTTAACAAGCTCTGATTGGCTGGTTTTGTGGCACAAACGTAACGCGTGAACAGAACTGAGCGAGCGCAGAGGACGACTCGAGCGAGCGAGAGCTCGATGTTGAGCAAACGCGATGTTGAGCGAGGGAGGGAGGAGTATCGCGAGCGAGAGCGAGATGTTGAGCGCGAGAATACTATTGCGAGCGAGCAAAAAGGAATTTTGAGCGAGCAATTTCTTTTTCTGTGTTCTAACTCCATCGGCGCGCGCTCAAACTCTTATCATTACGCGCTCAATAGTTTTTTTCTTGCTCTCAAAATCTGTTTTCGCTCGCTCAGTTTGATTTTCTCCGCTCAATTTTTTTTTCCGCGCGTGCGTAATTGTGGCACAAATATAACGCCATAGAGTTGAAACAAGGCTGCACCAGAGCGCTCAGGACAATCTTATTGGACTAGATCTACAGCATTTGTTGGCTTTGTGTGTGTGTGTGTGTGTGTGTGTGTGTGTGTTTTTGGCTCCTTCATTCAGTTTTTGCCATGGCAATTGTCCGTTCTGTCACAGGGTGTTTTGCCACATACGTTTCAAAACTAAATGACTGTACATCCTTTTGCCAAGCACTCAGGGCTGGTTTAATCAAACAACATAGCTTTTAAGTGGTTGCTTGCTTCAAAGTTATTGGAGCAAGCGTTTTTATTTTTTTCTTACTCAGTGGAAGATTAACCTTTATAAATTGGTCGATCTACGTTCCTGCCCTCACCTATGGTCACGAGCTGTGAGTCGTGATCATAAGAATGAGATCCTGTATACAAGCGGCGTAGGGTGTCTGGGTGCTCCTATAGATATATGATGAGAAGCTTGGTCATCCAGGAGGCACTCCACAATAAGAAGAGCTAACTGAGTTGGCTTGGGGAATTGTCTAGGATGCCTCATGGATGCCTCCCTGGTGAGATATTCCGAGCATATCCCACCAGGAGCATACCCCAGGACATGCTATAGTCTTTATAGAGATGTTAAAGTCTCTCAGTTGGCTTGGGGACACCTGGGGATTCCCCCCCCCAGAGAATCTGGACGAAGCGGCTGGGAAGAGGGGAGTCTTCCCTGCTAAAGCTGCTGCCCCCTCAACCCGACAGTGGTTGGACGGATAGTTGGTTGTGTGGATGTTTTTTCTTGTTTTTCGTAGTTTAGTAATAGGCTTATTTTTCTTGCACTAACACTGCATCATTTCAAACTTCTTTACACATTTGGTTATTCTCCCAAAAGTTCCTTGGTAAACACCATTAACGCAATGTACCTGAAGGACAAAACTACAACTTCCATTGATGGTCTCATAATTTAAACTTATATCTTTATGATGTAAGGGCAACCATTTTCAGAACAAGAAAAAAATGGCTAAAAATCGACATTATTATGACGGTGACTATAAATGATACTCGTGTCTCAGAATGAACAAATACTTTCTCGGGCAGACAGCATATTTTTGGAGAAAAGCTTTATTTAAGTTCCTTTCAGTGAAACATTCCACAGAACAACTTTTATATGTCCATGATGCGTCTCATGCTCATGATCCGCATGCTGCTCAGGCCCATCTCCCTGAAGCTACGGTACTCGCCGGGCCTCACGTACATCATCTTGCCACGGAACTGGGGGTGCTCAAACATCAACCAGTGGCCGTCCATCACCTGACAGGACATGCAATCACTCATGCGGAAACGGTCCATGACGTTGTCGCAGTCTTCCTGCAGCTCATGAGACTGGCCGCTGAAATTCTCCCTCTCGAAGATCTTCATCCTGAACTGGCCTCTGTGCTGCTTGGGGACAATTTGCACATTTTAAAATCATTGTCATTCTTTATTAAGAAAATTCTTTCTGAAAGTTATCTCGCTTACCATGGGAATAGCGCGGCAAGACCTGATGCAGTCCCTCATGCCCATCATGCTCATGGAATCAGCGTACTCACCCCTCCTCATGAAGTACTGGTTACCCATGAAGTTAGGACGCTCGTAGACCATGAAGCAACCGTTTTCAACCCGGCAGGACTGGCACCTGCTCAGGTAGGAGGACATGTCGGAGCAGTCACTCATGCACTCATAAGAGCGCCCCTGGAAGTTCCTCTCCTCGAAGAAGGTGATCTGGAAAAGTGATTCCGGAGTTTAAAAATGTCGTAAAAGCAGATGGGTTAAAGTATGGATTTGTGCACTTACCCTGCCCATGGTTGCGTGTGTATTGGTTCCTCAGAGACCTGTGATGCTGCTTTGGTGACGACGCTACCGTGTCTTTTATACCTGACCAAACCCAAAGACTCTATGGTCACCATTGTGTGTGAAGCCCTGACACAGCAACATGGTATGGAGGCCCTATGGAGTGCTGAGGGGCATTCGTCACATTTCCACTTTGACACCATCCAAGGGAAGACTTTACAATCACCTTTTCCCCCAAATGGGAAACACAACAATGAGCATTTTCTTCAGGCTTCCAACAGTGAGTGGGACATTACCATCTGATTTACTCAAAACACACCGCACGACACTCTCATCTGTAAGCCGACAATTTATAGGCATGAGTATCCTTTTGTTTGCCTTCGACAATAGTCTGACACAGCTTTATACAAAGAACTGGCCGACAAACAAAAGTGTTTTTTCTGGTGGCTTGTGGAGGCATGTGGGTATGTATGCATCTATCTATCTATCTATCTATCTATCTATCTATCTATCTATCTATCTATCTATCTATCTATCTATCTATCTATCTATCTATCTATCTATCTATCTATCTATCTATCTATCTATCTATCTATCTATCTATCTATCCATCCATCCATCCATCCATCCATCCATCCATCCATCCATCCATCCATCCATCCATCCATCCATCCATCCAAACTCTTTATGATAACTGTGCAATTCTGCAAAATGACTTACAGTCATTTACAACCATTAAAAAATCGTTTTGAGGTCTTTAGTACTGACCAATGTTTTTCTAATCATCAGGATAAGGTATTGGAAGTAAGTAAGTCAGTGGAGGACATTGGGGATACACATCCAATTCTGATACTGTTTGTCCTGTTCAGGCTCCCAGGAAGCTGGGTCGATCTAACGATGAAATTTCTGGATGGATAAAAATTATCTTAGATATGAGATATGAGTAAGGGAATTTTGGCAAAAAAAGGTGACAGAAACACAGGAAAGAAGCCAAATAGTTGATTCAAAATGACTTTATAATGAATAAAATTTCAACAAAAATGGACAGACACTCTTTTTATCTAGCAAAAACTAACAGGTCAAAAATTGCACTTGCTGAATAAGGGAAGTTGAGCTGGTGAAGAAATCCATATCAGTGAACTGATAATTTCCTTCACATTCTAATAAATTGGTCAATGAGCAATTTTTCCCCTCTTTCTTCACATCTTCAAATGGTTTAAAAAATTAATGAATTGTATACCATTAAAATAAATGAAGAGGAATTTAAAATATTGTGTCCTTTTCCAAAAAAGGATATGTGTTTACTTTATAATACACTTTATATTAAGTACCTGGCGTGATAAAGATGTAACAGTATTTTGTATGTAACAGAGAACATATCATTAACTGACCAAAATGTATATTTCTTTCATCTAGACATACATGTTTTTGTTTATTTATATATATATATATATATATATATATATATATATATATATATATATATATATATATATATATATATATATATATATATACTGTATATATATTGTGGCTTCTACTTGCTTCTGTGCTCCTCAGGGTGAAAAAAACGAAACAAACAAAAACACCATCCCACCATATCTGTGGCCACAAAACCCAATGACTTTCGCCTGTCAGCTCGCATTTTGTGGAGGATTTCGAGCTGTTGTTACACCTGCGTGTGCAACTGCAATTGTTTTTTGAGTATTGTCCATTGTTGCAATGGAACCTGCGTGAAAAAGTAGAATTTCCCCTGTTGGAGAATATTCTGTGAAACGACTGTATGATTTCTATTGTATTTACTCTTATCCCAATATTACTTACTTCCAATTTTGTTGTATACCTACTGTATATACATTGTCAAGCAAGGCATTTTTTTTCTTGTCAATTTTATTCCTATTTCGATTTGAGGTTAAATACTTGTGATAAGGTATTATTTCTAAATAAAAATATCCTTATGGCATTTGTTTATTTTGTTCATATCTTGACACAATTACATGGATGTCATTATGTTATACAAATAGCTACGGAATTCTCAACACTGTTGATATCTTGGGCTTCTGCACAACTTGATGGAACCATAGAGCAAATGAAGCACAATGAACCATGTGCAAACCAATTGGTTGCAAAGCTTCATTGTGTCATGAAGCCTCAGTTGCTGACAATTGTTTTCTGTTTTAATCATATCACTTGGTCACAGTCATGTGCCGTGTTTGAATTCATTTTGGTTTGTGTTTAGTTGTTTTAGTGTTATATTCTTGTCCATTGTGTCAGTATCTTGTTTAGTTGATTGTGTCCATCTGTGATCGCCAACCGTTTCCTTTGTGTTGGCCAATCAGCTCGCTGCACTCCTTGTGTCTTGCTCAGGTGTTCATCGCTGTCTTGTCAATTTGGCTTTTATTTAGTCCCCTGTTTCTTTTCAGTTCTTGTTGGAGCCTTGATGTGTCACCAGCCCTGTTTGTCAGTGTCCCTTGATTCCAATAATGATTTTCTGATTCTTCCACTCAAGTCTTTTTCTGGGTTTTTTGGTTACTTTGTGATCACCACTTGACACGATCAACTAAACAGGACACTGACAAAGGTCACGGAAACAACCCCAAACTAGAATCAGAAAAAAAACAAACTGTCTCAAGCAGTTAACACAACAGTCACCTACTTTGTCATATTTCATAATAAAAATAAATAAAAGCATGTATCATTCCTGCTGATATCAAACTCTAGGTTGCAAAATCAGTTTCACATCTAAAGTGAAAAAGATGCAGGCAACACCATAATTATTTTATTAATCTTGTAGACATGGAAAATGCATAAAGTACACTACATAAAACTAAACACATAAAGCAAATTTCTTCAGGGCTAGCAACTAAATTCTTCATTAGCCCAATCTTAATATGAGTCACGCTCAGTCAATAAAGTTTGGTGTTTACCCACAGTTTCATACTTATTTCTATCCATACAGTATTTGTGATATCTGACTGTGTTACTTTCTTATTTCCTCCATTGTGTGGAGTGTATTTCTGCTTGGGGAAGTGTACAGAATAAGATTTTCTTTGTGTAATAATACACTATGCATATGACAGTAAAACTCTTGAACTCTAGATGTTCTTACATGAAACCACACACTTAGTAACATCGTATTGTTTCACTCAATGCTTGTGCACTCCCACTAGACATTTTTTAATTTTCAAGATAACTTCATTGATACAACACCTGCAGAAGAATAGTCATAGACTTCTAAAACACGTTGACTGAAAAATAATGCAGAACGAAGTAGTAATCCAATCAGAATTGTTATTCAACATTGCAGACACCGTCCCAAAGTACAGTGGGCTCCCGATTTACGAGATAAATCCGTTACGCGGTTGGGATCGTAATGCGAATTCGCCGTATGGTGGGCAATCCAAACCTATGTTAATTAGCTAATGCGTGTAAAACCTCAAGTAAAAACATAAAACATGTATATACATACTAAAAATTGGTATCAAAACTGTATAGTGAGTGGTACTTATTTATAATATACATGTATACAATTAAATATCATCATAAATAAAAAAAACATATGAAGGATTTATTTACCTTTGAGTGACGTGACGAGCTTGTAATGGCCATATTCCCTAGCGAGGGTAGCCTAGCCTAGCCTAGCCAAGCCTTCTTCATATTTCTTGATTATCTGCAGCTTCGTTTCCATATGAATAATCTTCTTACTTCTCTCTTTAACATCACTAGCAATTTTGGGACCTATTGAACTTTGAATTAAGCACTAAGAGGCACAAAAGATACGATATTGTAATTACTCACACTAGAGAACAAAGCTTTGCCATACCGTCACACTTGAAACGAGTGACAGCGACCAATAGCAGACCAGCATCTTAGTGATTCCGGGACACTGACCAAGAGCAGAAAAGTATCCTAGGGAGTCGTGACGCCGACCAATAGCAGAACAGCGCTGTAGTAACGTAAGTAGTGATGCGTGTATAGACATATGAGCACGGAGAGTCATGCACGCACACTGACTGCCAGGAGGTGTCGTTAGGTGAAAGAAATGGCGTAAAGAGGGCACGAAAAAACTTTGCAGTCTACATCGTGAGATGAAATAAATGACGTCGTAAACTGGGGGTCCGCTGTAGTAGGGTCCTAGGCCATCTTGCAAAACCGAGCAGAGTCTCTGCTAGAACTGAAACAGTACCAGAAATGTTTTTTTTTTTTTTTTTAACACTTCCAGTGTTGTGAATATGCTAGTACTTGGTTCTGGGGAATAGTCCCTGTGGTGTGAAGGAGAACGTTTGATCCATGTGGCAACAAGTGTGGAGAAGTTTCATTTACGCGGTTTCATTCATTGTTTTTTCTCGGGGAATCTTAAATGACTTCTGTTGTGATGTGTGATCCATGGCATGCCCATTATTATCTAACTACTATAGATGAGCTTGTCCAATACTGAAAGCGGTTTCAGCCTCAACAGTTTATTTTCACAAAAAACATCACTTTGACTGTTTATGATGAAGTACGATGAAACCAGAATTTAGAAAGTCATCAAATTTATTTGGGCAACAGTTTACAATTAGCAAGCATCTGTGATACGTCTCATGCTCATGAAGCGAGTGTTGCTCATGCCCATCTCCCTGAAGCTCCGGTGCTCACCAGGCCTCACATAGAGCATCTTGCCCCGGAGGTTGGGCTGCTCAAAGAGCAGCCAGTGACCCTCCATCACCTGGCAGGACATGCATTCGTTCATGCCGAAACGCTCCATAATGTTCTCGCAGTCATCTGTCAGTTCGTTCATCTGACCGCTCAGGTTCTCCTTCTCAAAGATCTTGATCCGGAACTGACCCCTGTGCTGTTTTTTTTTTTTTTTTAAAGGAATGACGGTTAAATTGGGAATTATTTAAAACAGCAAGACAATTCGCGAGGCATTTGTTGTTTTTTAGACCCTACCATGGACATCATACGGCAGGACCTAATACCGCTGCTGAGGCCGATTAGGCTAGACAAGTCGGGGTACTCGCCCCTCCTCATGAAGTGCTGGTTGCCCATGAAGTTAGTGCGCTCGTAGACCATGAAACAGCCGCTTTCCACACGGCAGGACTGGCACTTGCTCAAGTAGGCGGACATGTCCGCGCAGTCGCTCATGCATTCATAAGAGCGACCCTGAAAGTTCCTCTCCTCGAACAAAATGATCTTTGGAGGAAAAAAGTAGAGTTTTCTGGCATCATAAAATATAAATCATCAGCCGGAGGTGGCTTACTTACTTTGCCCATATTGATAGTGGAGCTCTAGTGGATCGTTCAGGGAAATTTGTTGGAACTGATACCTCCTAGTCTGAACATGCATCATTTATACCAGAAAAGAGACAAAGACTGCATGCCCCCTTTTGTTTGAAGTCCTGACCAAGCACCTGACTGACTCAAAGCCTATAGAAAGTTGAGTCGTTTGCATATCTACTCGCATGGTCCTAATGTTCACGCAGAATTTTCCTTTGCTTAGTTTTATAGATGTCCGAATCACACGTTTTTGTCTGAGATGCTGATTTTAAAGACCTGACGATACCAAGTCCACTCTGACATGTTGATAATTTTGCAAAAAGTATGCAAATGGTGTCAATTTCTCAAATTTGTGCACAGACCTGTATATGCGGGATTTGCCTTTGTGAATTGAATCAATTTAATAGTAAAAAATGTATTACATCACTATTGTTGGCAGTTACGTGTAGTGTTTGGGTTTGTGTGTGACTTATATATATATATATATATATATATATATATATATATATATATATATATATATATATATATATATATATTCTTTATATATATGGACAAAATACACTATTGATTTATGACCTTGTTAAATATAAACAAACAGCTGAGAGTAGCTTGCTCACCACCAAATGATTTAGTCATTAAAACTCTATTTGAAGCAAGCTGACTACGCTAGAAGAATCTTTTAGCTTACCCAGAATGTTATCACATAGTTTGTCTTTTTTTCTCCAAACAATACGTACACATACATTAGCGCTCTCTCTCTCTCTCGCTCTCTCTCTCTCTCTCTCTCCCTCCCTCCCTCCCTCCCTCCCTTGTCTGTCCGCCTGCCTTTGTGTCTCTGTGCATGCATGTTCCCCCTCAAAAGAAATAAAACTTAACATGTAAAATATAAAAAAATATATATTATTTGTCCATTTGATTAGATAGAGTTTAGGATTTTTGAAAAAAGAAGTGCCATGAACACCTGAAAACCCTTTTAGACTATTTAGTATATAACTTAATATTTTTCACATCCATTAATAGTTGATAATGTTCTCGCGTACTTGTTATTATAATATTTACAAGTTTATTCGTATATATCATATAATTTAGCTCTGCATCTTTTGTTCTTATAAAAAAAAAAATTACACCAGATTTTTTTTTTACATATACTATCTATCTCATGCCATCCATGGCTTATTTAAATCTTAACACTTGGTAGTTCTTAATGGGCCATGTGTATCATAAAATTCAGACCATTTTTGATCTGCAAGATCCATCTTTAGGGCAGAAATATGGTGATCTGTCTGATCTATCTGTCTTCCCCTGGTGGGACTCTCATTTATTGCAGGACTTGTGTGAGGGAAGGAACCACTGGCTGCGCACCTGTTCCCAATGTTCTTCACCCACTATTTTAGCGCAGCTAGGGCAGAGCTACAACGTCACATTATTCTCTTGAGATCCGCCACTAAGCTCTTTCAACACATTTGGAATTTTTCAGAGTTTTCCGAGTTTCTATCGAGTTCTTTATTTTTGCTTGCTCTCCTTGTTGTTCCCCTCGGTTGTCACTTTTGATTCCGTGTGTATTCTCTGCTTATCTTTTTTTTTGCTACTTTACTAATTCCTCGAATTTCTCCCCGACCGTTAGTGTTTCGACATCGTCGCTCTGTTAGTTCCGCCACTCAAGTTGTTTCCCACGCGTTCCATCCGCATTGACACTTTTAGTCAATGTCGCTTTCTGTTTTTTATTAGACCCCTGTCATATTTTTGCTTCTATTGGACTGACTCCCGGTTGCGTGTTATGTGCTCTTTTTGTAAATAAATGTTTCCTTATTCAATACTTTGTGTTAAGTGTCTGTTGGATCCAGTGACTTCCATTATCCCAGGTTTCGCTAGCATTACAAGAAATGGCATGCTGTGTTCTTGGTCTTTTTTATGATGTCACAAGTTTTTCCCTTCAGGATTTTCATTTCTTTTTCTTCTGTGTTTGTCTGTGTTTCTCCAGGAGTTTCTGTCAATCCATAACATAGCAAAGTTATTCCTCTTTGACCCGGCCCTTGAGATAGTCCTTATTTCTGTCAATATTAATAGATTGCCGCATATCTTTTAGATTTCTGCTTTCATGATTTGACGCTGTTCTGCATGTTTAGTTTGAGCTATATTAATACTGTATCATCAACGGCCTTCTGCGTATTTTGTAAAAGATTTTTCACTTCTTGTAGTTTCTGTTTTTCTCAAGTCATGTGTTAGTTGAGTCGAGAATCATTTTGACAAAATGAGAGGTTAGACATTTGTAAGAACCTATAGACAAAGATGGAGAAAAGGCATGTTTTCTTTCTCGTGCATGAGGAGAACGGAGGACTGCGTGAGTCCCATTCTACTGCGCTCTAGAGCAGCCTCTCTGAACCCTCCCTTTGTATTTTAGAAGTCCCTAATTTAAACAAAGGTTCCCTCCCTAAAAACAACATGGCCGGAACATGGTACACGTGTCTTTTTCTGTGTGTATGATTATTACAAGCTTGGCAAGATATTTCGTAGATAGCAAGCAAAGTGACATTGACTGGGGCCATCCTTTCCACGGCGAAGTTCGAGACAGCAACCATCTCACAGCAACCTTCTCATAGCACACATTGTTTTGTTGCAAGCAACGCATCTATTCTCTTGGCAAAGAATTTCTTCATTGTAAACAGTTACATTTATTATAGCAAATGTGCAATCACTATTTTTACAATTATTCTGACACAAAACCTTTGAAGTTTTCCTTTTGCTGAATTACAGGCGCTAAACAGATCTCTTAGTTGTAGCAGTTCACTGATTGTCATGTGGTCAGCGTCCAAGTTAAGTTCTAGCTTCTGTTTTGTATGGAAATTGAGTGTAGCCAAAAAACGAAGAAAGAAGATGGTTTGGCAGCCTTCGAGCTCTCGCTGCTCTTGCTGTCTTCATCCATAGAAACTTGGTTGACTAGGAGCGACAAGCCATTGGCAGGAAAGTGATGAGCAGGATCATCGAGCTAACGACAAGCAGGAGCAAACCAATGATGAGCAGGAGCCACAAGCCAGTGGCGACCAGGCACATCAAGCTAACACAGAGGAGCGCAAAGCTAGCAGTAATCTGGAGCGAGCAGCATTTTATATTTTGTGTCCAATTATTGTCACATTTTGTCCTGTAAAAATACTTCATTTTTGTCACTTATGCTTCTCCTGAATGGCAGATTGTGAGCCATTTCATCAAAACACAGTGAGAAATGTAAGGCCTCACAGAAGTCTCAAAGATTGTTGTGTTTGGAGGGATTCACATACCAAGAAGAGTAGTGTTTCACCAAGCAAGCAACATTGTTGCATGATACACAGAGAATCATCTGGTTGCATTTGATGCTTTTAAACCACATTTCACACTGTGATGCTGCCTTATTGCGTCTTTGTTGTCAGCAACGAGGCTGTGTGGATACGTTTTTCGGCGGACTTTGACCTATTATGAAAAGGAAAAGACAGCTGAACTTGTCCGTTCAGGACAAACATGCAAGAGCAGTTGTTTGACACCAGGTGAGGGGGAGAAACACAGCGAAGAGCAACCAATCTACACTCTGATCCTGTCACAGTCGTCACTTGGCTAAAGCATTTCTAGAGCATTTCTGGAGACGTCCATTTCAAAGAAATTGGAAGGGCCCAAAGATGACTACCTATGGAAAATTAATGAAGATGTTTGATTGCAGATGTATGTTCTTATGAGTGAAATTTCTTTTTATTAGTTTGCATGGCAGTGGGAACAAGGGCCAGCTAAAAAGAATGTAAAAAGCAACGACATTCGCGTTGCACATGCAATTCGCAATTCATTTTGCTTATTGGTCACCACCAAAATACACACACACACAAGTGCACCACTGATGGTGAGTGACCAAGTCATGATGGAAGCACGGGTGAAATAAAACGATGCACCAATAGAACGATGATTACAGTTTGGTTTGGCTTGAAAAAAAAAAAAAGGTGAATGATGACGGAAGGGGGCCCGGTGCGCCAACAAATGATGAATCTCGGCCCACCAAAAATGTGAAAATGCACACCTCTAAAATTATAAATCATTTCGATTGAAAATCTAACAACCACGTCTGGCCAAATGCCTTACATACTGTACAGTTTATACAGAAGCAGTTTGTGGTGGATAATCAACAATAACACTATTGTCATGTTATAAGTTATGAAGCATTTATTGATATGAATCATTACATTTTGTAAATATGAGCCGCTTAACATGTTTCCATGATGCGTCTGATAGAACCGATCCTCATGTCAACCGGACCCATCCCCATGTCTCTCACACTCCTGTACTCTCCGGGCCTCAGGTAGAGCATTCTGCCCCTGTAGTGGGGCTGCTCGTACAGCAGCCAGTGGCCCTCCATCACCTGGGCGGACAGGCAGTCGGACATGCGCAGGGTGTCCAGGATGTTGTCGCAGTCGTCCAGCAGCTCGTTCATCTGACCGCCAAAGTTCTCTCTCTCGAATATCTTCATCCTGAATGGACCTCGGTGCTGCAAAATCAGAGACGCAACTAAAGGGTGGGACAAACGAATTTGCTTCCGATTTGGGAGTTTTCCAAAAATTAACATGCCAGTAACAAACGCCATCTTGATGTTCTCACCATGGGGATCATACGGCAGGAACGGATACAGTCGCTCATGCTGATTCCCATCAGGCGCTGGTTGTCAGGGTACTCCCCTCTGCGGACCAGCATCTGGTGGCCCATAAAGTTGGGGCGCTCATAGACCATGAAGCAACCACTCTCCACGCGGCATGAGTTGCAGCGGCTCAGGAAGGATGTCAGCTCTGCGCAGTCGCTGCTGGTCTCATAGGAGCGACCCTGGAAGTTCCTGTCCTCATAGAAGATGATCTGCAAAAACAGATACAAATCTGAATCCCAACGGCCATGTGAAAAATCATAATATTTAAATAAAAAAATATTATTTCGCATACTCTGCCCATGCTGACGTCCAACCCTGTCACTGATTGCACTGCTGTCTGCCCCCAACCGCCAAAACCTTTTATAGCTGGTCATGATAGCCAAATGATCTATGGAGCTTTTGTGTGGAACATCTTACTCAGCAGCACCGCATACAGTCCTGTAATGTTTGTTCAATCACTTTGCATCCAGTTATTATTCCTGACTGTATGCATCTGGTCCTGTGCCAATTGTGACCACCTCTCCTATGGGGTGAGGACGTGTCAGCTGGGCCTCTTTTTGTTCACTCTGTGGGCACAAGCACTTTGTTGGATCCCGTTCTTATGTAGTGTGAAAAATTATCTTTGTGTGATCATTTGATGGTGCAGGTTCTAATTCTTAATGTGCATCTGAACTTCCTTCAAACAGCAGATGTACTTTTGGGAGATGCAGTTGCTATGGTCGTGTATTTGTCACCTTTGTCATAATGGACATGCACTTGTCACCTTTGTTCATTTTGATGTATTTTTCACCTAAGTCCTGTATTTACTGTTCTGACTTGTTTGTTCCCCATGCAGTTGCTCTGGTCCTGGCTTTATTATGTCATATAGGATGAATGGCAGATAGTATTTAAGCTCTAGGTTCTCAGGGAAACATTATATCTGAACATCAAGTCGAGCTCTGACCGTCATGTCACGCTATCTTCCTTGTTTCCTGATGAGTCATGTTTCTGAGTCAAGATTCCGATATTCGCTGTGGTCACATTGAACTTTTGCATGTCAAGACATCCGACTTGCAGCACGGTGGGAGACTAGTCAACACATCTGGCTAACAGTGCAGAGGATTTGTTTATGAGCGATGGACTTTCGTTTTGGAGTTTACGTGTTCACCCTGTGCCTGCGTGGGGTTTCCCCAGGCACCCCAGTTTTTTTTTTCCAGGTTCCAAAAGCTTGTGTGATAGGTTAGTTGAACACTCTAAATTGTCCTTAGGTGTGATTATGAGTATGAATGGTTGTTTGTCTATGTGTGCCCTGCTTAGGGTTTACCTCACCTACTGCCCAAA
This sequence comes from Hippichthys cyanospilos, assembly GCF_059441005.1. Taxonomy (NCBI): domain Eukaryota; kingdom Metazoa; phylum Chordata; class Actinopteri; order Syngnathiformes; family Syngnathidae; genus Hippichthys; species Hippichthys cyanospilos. Next base: position 2,670,127 of record NC_142373.1, read on the forward strand.
GAGAACTGGGATAGGCAAACCTGCACAATTTGATTCGATTCCTGATTTTTATGTCTCAGATTCGATTCATAAATGATTTTCGATTCCAAAGGATTTGAATGATTTAAAAATGTTTTCTGCTTCGCGACATAGATGCTTAAACAATCATCATACTACTTCAGTCTATTTTGCAGAAAAACAAAAATGTCAACAATGCCATTGCTTTTGATGTCCATGTCACATGTTTGCCACTCTGCTCGTTTTGGTCAAGACACTGCCAACATTTTTTTCAGTCTTTTTGAAAAGCTGAATGGCTGAGCATATCTTGGCTCCACTGTCTTTCCATAATGCTCTAAGGGCGTAAATCTTTTAATGAAGCTTTTAATGAAGACAGAGTCGATTAAATCTCCCTCAGGGTTCATTTTTATGTGACACGAGTGCCTCTCCATTTTTTTTTTTTTTTTTTTTTTTTACATTTGCATGCTAAAGCTTTCTTGCAGTCTGCTCAATAAAAAGAAAGCTGATTTTTTTTTCTTTAAAACTTGCCAAAATCTCCTCATCTCATACTCATGGACCCAATCTTGTGACATCTCATCTGTTGGGAATAGTGTCTAGTCCCTAGTGTAAAAATTTGCATTAGAAAGAAAATCCTTATTTGCAATACTTTAGGAATGAACACATTGTTCCATCACATAGAGTCATTTAAAATACGTAATTATAATCTGGAGTCATTTCTTAGGCTCCTAGTCTGTACATGTTACATATTCAAGAGATTTATTGTGATTTGTATATAGGTACCACACGATGAAATTCTTATTCTGTTCACTTCTCCGAGCAGCACACTACATTCCATAATCGAGCAATAAATAAAAAGCAATAAACAACAAACAGGGACTATAGTGCTAATAATGTAGTGCAGAATATCATGTAGTGCAAAATGTTAGTGCAAGATATTGTTTGTGCATGCAGTAGAGGGCAAATTAGTTTGTTGAGAATCCGTATGGCTTGTGGGTAGAAGCTGTTTGCCAGTCTGGCAGTCCTGGCCCTCAGGCTCCTGTAGCATCTGTCTGATGGCAGCAGTTCAAACAGATTGTGTTGTGGATGTGTCTTGTCCTTGATGATGTTGCGTGTTTTTCGCAATATCCTCGTGTGGTACTGTAAATGTCCTGCAGTGATGGTAAAACTGCTCCACAGATGGGCTGTGAGGACTTGATCACACGCTGGAGAGCCTTCCTCCTGTGCCGTGCTGTTGCCGTGCAGTTGCCGTACCAGACTGTGATAAAGGTGGAGAGGGCACTTTGGATTGTGTATCTGTTGTTGTCAAGAGTCTTTGCTGACATGCCAAATTTCTTCAGTCTCTGCAGAAAATACAGTCTCTGTTGGGACTTCTTGATGATCTGTCGAGTGTTGTGGAACCAGGTGAGATCCTCGCTGATGTGGGTGCCGAGAACTTTGAAGGCTTTTACCCTCCCACCTCAGTCCCATCGTGTGGTTCTACCTGCCGCCTTGGGTCTATGATCAGTTCTTTGGTTTTGTCCGTGTTGACGTATAGATTGTTGCTGTGACATCAGGCCACAAGGTCTGCCACCTCTATCCTGTTTCCACATCCACCACTGATCAGCCCGATGACTGTAGTGTCGTCCGCATACTTAATTATGCTGGTGTTGTTTCTGGGAGGCAACACAACCATAGATGAAGAGTGTTCAAAGCAGGCTGCACAGCACACAGCCCTGGGATGTCCCTGTGCTTAAAATCCTGGTGCTGGATGTGCGGTTGGGGACTCTGACTGATTGAAATCTGCCGGTGAGGACGTTCAGCACTCAGTTGCAGAGGTGCGGTGCCAGACCAAGTGCAAGGAGCTTGTCCATCAGTTTGACTTGTCTCTTTCAGCCCTTGGACATGTGCTTGAACAAGCAGTACAGTACAGCAGTACTGTACACTAAGTTTGTCATTTTAATAACACATGTGCTTTAATTGAACAGCCATGATCTTTGTAAACTTGCCATCTATGTATCTATGTGGACTTATACTCGCGGTTTCTAAAATTCACCTAAACTGAAGTAAAATAGGGGAGTCGACTTATAAGCAAGGCCGACTTGTACTCAGTAAAATATGGTACTTTACTTCCAGTGGCAGATGAACTCTAACTGCTAACTGTAATCAAAATGAGAGAGTCATCGGCATAAAGACGGACAATAATGGACATTCACATATTTTTTTAAAAAAAGTTGCTCAACGGCTAATTGGAAAAATAAAAAAATCACAAACATTGCAAAGCTCCACCTGTATCACCGTATTTTTCAGATGATAAACCACAACTTTTTCCTCATGATTTGAGCCTTGTGGCTTATAGTCCAGTGCGACTTATCTGCTGTTTTTTTCCACCGGTCAAGCAAATGTGAGTATTTGCTCAAGGAGTCACTTTATGAAACAACTATGAAATAGAACTGAAAAGATATGAATCAATGGCCGTGCTCAAAAAGAGTTTTAAAATATATTATTAAAAAAACAAAATCTTGTTTAAAAGTTTGTGGTGAGTAAATTTGATATATGCAGTATACAGTATATATGATTGTATTTATAATTTGTCGTTGTTTATATTATTTATGTGCAGAGTGTGCAATGTTCACTAAATTCATCTATCAATTAAACAATGGGAGACGGAATGCTATCAGTGTTGATTTCATGTTTGAACTGCTATTTAACTCTGCAGTATTCTGTTGCTGATATGTAGGTAACATCGATCCACCCATTTTCTATAAATATAATGTTGGGACTAAACACACAGGCATGTTCAGTCTGTTAAAAAGAGGATGTTGCAGTTGGTAGACAATTAAAAATAATATATTAATAAAAAAAAAAAAAATTCATATACCGCCTTTGCATAAATATCTGACGTTATGACTGACGTGGCTTATAGTCCAGTGTGTCTTATCCGTGGCAAAAGATGTTTTTTTTTGCTCAATTTTTGCTGCTGCGGCTCATATACTGGTGTGGCTTATAGTCTGGAAAATAGCATCCATTGGTGTATTTCAGAGCAAAAAACCATCTCAGAGCAAAAAAACCTGCTCAAGTTCCCTCTACATGGACAAAGGCTGCTGGAGCGGGGTGGATCAAACACTGCTATTATACCAATCAACAGATAGTCTATGCATCTGATGACTTTCAGCGAGCACCAGATGCGTACATAGAGATTCTGTCACAACTAAGCATCCTGTGACAGTTCAGGATACTTGATTCTTTGATAGGTGACCGTCTGACAAAGGGAAATCAGACATGACCCTTTTGCTGATATGCAAATATCCCAATTTGAATGATAATAGCGTTCCCTCGTCTGCACATTCTGCATTTCATTATAAACCAGCGCAGAGGGGCACCTGGCAGGGGTCAAGCCAGCAATATCAGGGAAAAAATGGAAGCAATCATGTTCAAACTTTGGAGAAAAAATATTGTATTTATGACGCATGAACTGAACATGTCCAGCTTTCATCAAGATTGTGTTCTTCGATGACTACTAAGGCAGTGTGTACGGGTGCAACACTGACAGCCTGGACCTTTGTTTCTACTTGAGTCGATGCAACTTTATCAAAGTGGAGCGCGATGTCGGGTACGCTTGAAGCTCCCTGTACATCCTGAGCTTAGCCGACTATTCCAATCGCCACAATTGAGCCAGATGCCACGACCATCAAGTCATGCTGCTTTGTCAAGTACGTGAGTTTCCTAGAAAGGATGATTCAGATTTCTCGAGCGACTGGGGGAATTTGCTGCACTGCGGCCAAATACCAGTGCCATTGTGCAGCGAGTAAGCAGTAATTTGTGGACAAAAAGGTCATGTGTGACAAAGGGCTTGCATTTTGGCAACGGGCGGATGTTGGATGTTTAAAGTGGAGACCTGCTACCTTCTTGTGATAAAAATAACTCTAGTCAATAACTAAATAACATCACAATTTTTCCCCTCTCCGCTAACCTCTAGCCTCCAACCTAAAATGCTTTAATTTTCTTGGTTTGCGTTATTAATGGTCATCCAAACCAGTTGATCCTCCTTCAATCCCAGTTGGCTTCTCATCTCATAAGCAATATTCTCTCCAGTATGATCCTCTGAAAAAAGAAAGTATGTGAATATACATTGTGTTTTGACACCATAGCTCACGTTGATGAAAATGATTGATAAACTGATGTTCAGTTCAGTTGTCTTGTCTGACTCAACTACAGGTTGTGACAAAATGATCCATTTTGGGGATCATTTTACTTTTGTAATTAAGTTGTGGAATGACCACTCAGTGGGGACGAGATTCAAATGGTATTTTTGTAACGTTTGTACAGTGCCTGAATCATTTCTAGTCACTTTTCTGACTATGTACATGGCGGGTACCACATTTTTTGCAATGTGTTTTTATAACATATGTGATGTCTTGCAACAGGCATGTGAACCTTGCCTGGGCTTCTCTTGTAATGACTTACATTTATTCTCATGTCCTTACACTCCTCTTTTAGTATGCTGTAGTACGTTTCAAGTGATAAAACGTTCATTGTGACACATTACTTCAGTGCAATTTTTACCTAGCACGGCCTTCACAAACCTTGCTATGCCATACATCCTCTATTACATCTAAAACTTCCAAATGATTGAGGTATACTACCTGTTTGAAATGCTGCCACCAGGCAGACGCTACAGGAGCCTGAGGGCCAAGACTGCCAGACTGGCAAACAGCTTTTACCCACAAGCCGTCCGGATTCTCAACAAATCCCTCACAAAGTAATCTCCCTCCTACTGCACGCATAAACGATATGTTGCACTTTTTTTTCCTTGCTCTACATGATATTCTGCACTACATTATTAGCACCATTGTCTCTGTTTTGTTATGTATTTCTATTAATTGCTATTTAGTAGAGAATTTTTGTCACAGGTACAGCATGTAACCACACAGTGAAATTCGTTATTTATTGCTCAATTATGTCTGCTGCTTGGGGAAGTGAACAGAATAAGAGTTTTATTGTGTGGTCAGACTATGCATATGACAATAAATCTCTTGAATCTGAAATAAATCTGCCAAAGATGATTAGGCACCGGCCTTAACTTCTTTCCTCATCTTTTTGTGCTTTTCCTAGTATAGGCTGCAGTAAAGGCCTGGAAATTCAATTAAAACGCAGAATGCAATAGTTTGGTAGAGTGGCTCATCTCTGTACATCTTTGCAAAATCCAATCGGTCCGTCAGATTCTTTTTGCTGATGAGTGGTTTGCACCTTGTAGTATGTTGCCTTGCCCGTATTTGACTGACTGTCCTCGACGGCACTTTGGAAAACCCTACCATACACTTGCTGAGTTACTTCTCTTCTCTCAGGAAACCAATTATTGTTGTTTTTTCACTGCAATTAGGGCGAGTGTCACGGGGACAAGATGGAGGACCCAAGAGCACGCACAGACATTGCTGGCGTGGGGGCTGCCGGGACTGAGCCGCTGGGGAAAGGTGGGGTTCGGTGGGGCTGGCGCATGGAAGGTAATCGGGAGGAGACGGGATGGGGGTCTCAGACGGGCTGGCAAGGAGGTTGGCGGCCTAGTGGGTTGTCGGACATGGGCAAAGTCGAGGCACAAAAGATCAAGGGTAATCGGCTGGCTATCGGCTAGTCAAGGGGCAGGCAGGATTGATACTTGGCCAATAAGACAGAATGGAACGCTGGAAAGCTTGACGTGGCGCATGGAGACAATCTAGCGAGTTGTGAGGGAAAGAAACCGGGTTTTATACTGGGCAGGTGAGGAGTGGCAGCAGTTGGTGTCTAGTGTTGATTGGCAGGGGAGTAGAGCAGGTTTGGCGAGGCTGGAATGGGTTGACTGGACTGATGAACTGTGACAGGCAAGTATAAAATCATTGGGCCCTCATTTGGAAAGTTGACAAATAAATACATTTTCATGTTCGAAACTTTGCCCTGGGAAAAGCTTTGCTGCCGTACTGCACCGTATTTAAAATGAAGCATCAGTGCGAAATAAAACAATTGAAAGACATGTATGACGCTTGACCAAGCGTTGTTGCAATGTATCAAAATGAGCCGACATTTGTGATAGTATGATTTCATTTTTTTCATTAAATTTTGATAGCGTAGTAGATTTATCAGCCTCACTGGCTTGTTTTCCCTGTAATCCGAAATGCCAAGTTTAGATTGTAAAAATTGAGCTACAATGGTACTTCCATTGATGAAATTAATTTCGTTCTGAAAGTAATTTCGAAACGTACATGTTTCATAAGAGCAGCTTTTTTCATATAAGTAGCCTGATCCGTTCCAAGCCCCAAAAATTATACTAAACCCTTTACATGAAAATTATTACATGGTTATTAAAAACGGTAAGATATACATATTAGAATTACATTACATACATAATAATCAAAATATGTCATGCAAAGAATAATGAAAAAAATGCTATGAAACCCTTTCAAATTATCATATTAATTGTAGAAGTTGACAATATGAATGCAATTCATTTGTTTGCCTTGAGATGGTGCTGGTGTGTTGGTGATAAGTGCAGAGAGCGAGAGAGAGAGAGAGAGAGAGAGAGAGAGAGAGAGAGAGAGAGAGAGAGAGAGAGAGAGAGAGAGAGAGACACCTTTTAAGGACCTTTAATTTGTACGTTTTATTTTACATTTCCACTTATCCAGGAATCATTTACAAGTCCACAGGATCAATACTATTTATTTTTTGGATTATTTTGAGCATGTAAGTTTCTATAGTTTAGGGTCATGCGAAGTGCTTCCTGTGCAATGTCAGCTAACGACGTGATAGCAACGTGAACATCAGACGTGACACCCCAAAGTGGTATGTTACATTTGTTTTTATGTGAATGCGTACAATGATAACTGTAACTAATGTCAATCTATGATTTTTAGTTCTATGTGTAAATTGTTGGTGGGAGGTGTGGAAGAAAGGAGTAAAGATGAAAAGTGGAGACCCCCAGTAAACATCAATGCAAAAAACTATTGTCTCATTTGTGGGTAAGCTGGCATATTAATAAATGATACAAATGCATCACAAACTGTAATAAACAAGGTAAACATCACGAGTTGTGATAACGTATTACATTACAGCCATGTTGGTGCGAGCACTGGTGTCCCATGTCTCATATTTTATGCCAACAATGTCACCTTTCAGATCTTGAATTTTCTCTTCTTACTGGAGACAATATTTTTCCACCGAGGCGTTTCTTAAGCTGAATTTTTTGTTCGTAAGTAGGGGTACCACTGTATTAAAAAAGCAAACACTTAACCCATTGTTTTGACAATATAATCTCCATCATTACCATTATAGGTTTTTTGATCCGAAAACTCTGATCTGTCAACGGTTGTATAAAACATCACCTTGCCCATCATGCTCAAAGCAGAGGTGTACATGAACTCAAGGGCGGGCTCAGGAGTGTTTTTGGCAGGTTTGTTAAATTTTCATGCATTTCTTTGGGCTTAAACCTGCGGCTGTTTTCAATGACACCTCAGTTGGATTGTCTAGTGTGGAGATCAGCAGTAAAAGCTGAAGCTATTGTAATGACAATGCTGTGCGCTGTACAGTGGGCGTATAAATCCACAACGGGCATGAGGAGAATGTTCTGATAAGTAAACTGTTGTAAAGGTTTTGTGAAGCCAAAACATGGAGCAATTGGGGAAGGTAGGAAGATTTTGTAAGAACTTGCCACTGTAACATGTCTGAATATTTTGTTATTATTTACTTTGAATATTTCACTCCATAATAACAATTCATATACTGTACAGTGGTACCTTGATTTTAGTTTAAAATATCCGTCTTGAATCAACTGTACCGTGGACATGAATGAAAATGGCTTTAACCCATGCAAGCACTCCCAAAACATTTTTTTTGTAATACCACTGTCCAGTTATGTACCGTTTGACAACACATAATGCTATATTTTTCCGATTTGCATTTTTTACAACATTTTTACTGAACTGAATCACCACTTTTTTTCCATCGTTGCCACGCTTTCCTTACTTTTAGCATATTGTCCATGTTTTCATGAAATATTTAAATGCATTGGTGTGTCATCGAAATATTACTCGTACTACAGTACAAACTACTTTCGCACCCCTTACTCATGTTCTTTGACGCACACACACGTGTTAAAACTACAATCAATATGTTTCGTCTGCATTTGGATTTTGCAGTTAGGTCTGGATGGCATCCCTTGCAATGAATGTGGGTACAAAAACAAAATTTTCACTTTTTGGTGCCCAGATCATCTTTTATCAAGAGCAGAACTTCCAGGGGGACTTTTATGAGTGCAGCAGCGACTGTCCTGAGCTGGGTAAGCACTTGAGTCACTGCAGCTCGGTGCGCATCAAGAGCGGAGCCTGGGTTCTCTTCGAGAGGCCTAACTACTTGGGCGGCCAGTACGTTCTCACTAGGGGCGAGTACCCAGACTACCACCACTGGAAGGGCAACAGGGACACTATCCGCTCCTGCCACATTATTCCCAGTGTACGTTTTGTAGAGATCGCCTGAAGAGATTGTCTAAACCAATGATTTCCAACCAGTATGCTGGGCCACATTTGTGTGCTGCGGGAAATGTGCACATTTCATTTAAATTGGCAAAAAGTATTTATTTAAAACAATCTATCTTTCTCCATTTATCTATGCGATCAACTTGTAGTGACAGGTCAAATAAATGACATCCTATTTGATGGCAGAAAGAATGTAATTTGCATCTTATATATTGTGATATTTTTATTTGGATGGTGTGCTATGAGATTTTTCTTAACTTCAAACTTGCGCCTTGGCTCAAAAAAGGTTGGGATTCATTGGTCTACAGCAGCTTCATTGCCACAGACACATTCAAAATATTCATCATTTCCCAGAAAAAAATCATTTTCAGTGAGTCAAATTTTCAGTCTCATCATTATGATAAAAATGATCAAAATTTACAAGAGAAAATTCCATCTTTATGAGGAAAATGTCACTACAATAAAACATTGCACTTTTATGAGAATTCAATGTACTATTTTGTCTAAAACTGTTAAAATTGTGAAATTTATTTTTCACCTTTGAAGCCCTTTGAGACAAGTAAACTTGACCTGACTTAACTAATGAGAAAAAAATACTCCGTTAGTAAATTTTCTAAATAAATGGTAATTTCGCAGTTCACACTGTAAAACTAACAGACATAAATTTGAAATTTGCTATGGCTAAGATTGTCCATATTCACACAAAACACATTCATACCACTTTGGACTACTATTAAAAAAAAAAATGGAATCGCTTGTTAACTAGCGTGCTGTCGTGTCTGACTGCTTGTTAGAGGGCTGCACAACATAATACAGGAAGTACTTTGCATAACCTTAAACTCAGCTTAAGTAAACTTAGATGCTCAAAATGATCCAGAAATAATCATGATTGCTCCTGTGGATTAGTAGAAGATGCCTGTAACACTGGAAAAGTTAAACAAGATCGTACAAATAAAATGACCTCAGTTTTCTGCATGTACCATCAACACACCAGCACCATCTCAAGACAAATAAATGAATTGCTACAATTAACATTAATCAACCCTAACCCTAACCCTAACCTTTATAGCAGCGGTCCCCAACCCCCGGTCTGCGGGCCGGTACCGGTCCGTGGATCAACTGCTACCGGGCCGCGTGGGCTGCACACAAAATAATGATTTGGAGATGATTTAGTTTAATGGTACGAGGCGAACAAGCGGAGCGTTTTGTATGCTTTGTATGCTGACATGCTGACATGCTAAGTTAACGATAGCGCAGCATTGTCAGCACAATATTTAGCACAGTCTTGGCCAATCGATTGCGACATTGAAACTTTTATTTTTTGGCAGGCGAGTATTGCCGCAAAGAATAACGGTCGGTGAAAATATTGGCTCTGTAACATCCCAGAAAAGTGAAAGTTCTCAGCAATGTTCTTTTTTCCATCTTTTTTTGTGGTTTTTAAAGCACATTTTACAATGTACATTTTACATTTTCAATCAATCTAAAAGGTAATACATTTTTTAGATCAGGATTGTAAAAACAAATATTTTTTTACATTTAATTTTCATGAATAACTAATAATATGTATTTACATCTTATGAAGAAAATCACAATATTTCCAGAGAAAGTTAACTTGTTTTGTAAAGTTGAAAAAAACAAACAAACAGCAACATAATTTATTTACAAGAATTTCAAATGCAAGAAAAAAGAAAAAAATATTTTGGGAAAAACGTCTTACAAGGGTTTAGAGATGGGTGAGAAAAATCCCAAGATTGTTGTCACAAATGGCATGTCAAACACAAACTTCAAATTTTCATACGGTTCTTAGTGGCCAATCAAGCCGCCATCAACGCACCATTAATGAGTATGATGTCTCTACCCTGCCAGAGGTGCTTTCACCTGCTAGCAGAACTCCTCAAACACCTGGATCTCCTCAGACATGGCTGAAAGATAAGATTCGGGGTCCATTTCTACCTCGCTTTTTACTTTCCATTCGGCTCTGCCACTGTTTTCCTGTAAGTGGATGTCACACTTGCGGGTTTGTCGCCTACCAGTCTCTTGCTTGGGAAAAATATTATCTTGTCAAATACATGAAATTGAAATTATTCTTTTTTCATGCTTTATTTTTGTACCATGTTTAATTATTAATTGCTATTATATTTATTATTGTAACATGTCGACAATGACGTTTTGGTAATATTACAAGTATTATTGTGATATCGCGAAATAATATAGCGAATATGTGATATCGATAAATACAAATTAAAGTAACTGGATGATTGGGCCCTGCACATTTTCACCTGATCAAATCTTTGTAAAAAGTTTCGACAGCCCGAAGTTGGAGGGATATTTTTTTATTTAATTATGTCAACATCCACCACACATGTCCGCAGAGAACCGGAGAATCTGTCTGCCTGCGCCTCTTTATCCTTTACAACTCTCATGCCGCCACTTAGACTAGCTTTTTACAAGTCTAAAATCCAGTCAAAATTTTGTCAACAATTTGGCAGATGCACTGGGCGGGGGCGTGGCATGTCTGCCTACCAGAACTCGCAGCGAAGCGAAGCATGGTCCACCACCGCAATCAATCATTTTGGTAGAACAAACCGGATTTAAAATACAGTATTCTCCCCTGACAACAGTCCTGGAACATTTCCAACACATTCTAAATGTGGTGTTTATGTTTGTGTGTTAACAAATGTTTGGTTGAAAACACAACTGGGTCCTTATTTGTTTTCCAGTTTTCTGGCACATTCCGAATCCGCATATTTGAGAAGCCTGACTTTAGTGGTCAGATGCTGGAGTGCACACAAGACATCAGTCAGCTGTCAGATGTTTGGTCCCCTGGGCCTGTCCATTCTGCCCAAGTGCAGGGTGGCGCCTGGATCTTCTATGAGCTTCCAGACTACAGCGGACGGCAGTATCTGCTGGAGCAGGGCCAGTATCGGCGCTTCGGTGAGTGGGCTGCCATGGACCCCACAGTGGGATCCCTAAGATGTGTCTGTGACATTTAGATTTACTCCAAGAAATAAATACAAAAGTGAAGCAATGAATCAGTAAATATGTTTTTTTTTAAATATATACTTGTGATTTTAATATTGACAAGGATCACTTGCACTTTGCGAATAAGCAATCATCGTGTGAGAATAAAGACGTCATTTTAGAAGAACAGGAGAAAATTTAAAATTTCACGTACAAATAGTCATTTAATTTAGTAGGAGGTAGGTGAAAGACTTAGGTTAGATTGATGTTATTTTTCAATGTTAAAAAGGGCAATTTACAAGTCATCCCCAGAAAAGAAAAGCATAATTTTAGCAAATGAAAGTGAAAATGTTCAAATTTAGTGATTTTAAATGCTGTGACGCAATTTGGTAGGAGAGTGTGTGGGAGTATGGATGCAAACGCTGGGAAGCAGGGAGGCAAGTCAAAAACTGCATACAAAGTAACAAACAAAAACTCAGAAGTAAACTTTCTACAAAACACTTGAATGACAGACTCAGAGGAAAACCATTCAGTGTAAACACGTTCCAGTGATTAAATGTCTTAAATTGATGTTATTGTCCCTTTGTGTCCTCAGAAATAGCAAAGTGTTAGTTTAACATGTTTTAATCAATCAGCGTACATGTTCGAATGTATTTTTTTTCTGTACAGCATTAATTAGAAGGCAAACTTTTACAAACATAAAGCAGTAATTTGAGAAAAAGTCTTAGAATTTTCAGACGTAACAGACAATTTTTACAAGGAAATCCTAATTTTACATGAAAAAAGGTGTATTTCCCCCAATGAATAACAAATATTACCAGAAAAAGTGAAAGGGTCGAGGGTGTGTGTGCCCATCCCAGCTGACTTTAGGAAACAGGAAGTGTACACCCTGGACTGGTTTCTGCCAATCACAGAGCATTTATAACAACCGTCAAGACTGATTCGATAATTCATGGTTTTCAGTTAACCAAACACTCATGCTTTGTAAGGTGGGACGAGGACACAAAGAGCCTTATTCCCATCACATTAGAATTTCTTGTGATAACACGGGTGCTGATGAGTCCGAGTCGCGTTGAGTATAAAGCCATGATTACTCAGCGGGATTTGTCACAGTCAGAGCGCAGGCATGCCATCTGGTGTTCGGGGTTGATGACTCAGCGAGATTTGCTAGTCCAGGGAATGTTGCATGCCAGCTGCCGTTAGCTCACTGGAACAACACTAAGAACAAGTTCAACACAAAGACGGCAAGGCTCCCTGATTGTCACCTCCTTGTAGCTGATGAGATGGTGCCAACAAGTATTTGTGGATTTTTAAGTAGTATTTTCCAGAGGTGGGCAACTTATAATTTTTTTCTGGTCTTTCAAGCCATACAAAATTGTAATTGTCAGTCCGTCAGTGTATTTTTGCCCAACCCTGCGCCACCATTAGAGGGTGACATTTGACTTTTTTTTCCAGGTCCGTCAGTCGACAGGCACTGGTCTACTCCTGTCTGCACTCATACTAATTATTTTTTCTGTTTTAGCACTTACACTTAAAGTTACACCATGTATGTGGTTCTATAGTGACACTGCAATTGAAACATAACACAATAATATAAATATAACACGAAAACAAAGCCAGAGAGAACATTCAACTCTAGGCTGTAATACACCATCATATTTGACACAGGGGAAGAAGTGCACTTTGCAAACTTGTTCACTTGATGGCATTATCATGCTTTACATGACTCCCAAATGGTGGGTGTCTGTTCTCATTTATACCTGCCTGCCCTACAACTATAGAAATGGTTTAATGAACATTTGTGTAAATTTCATCTGTTACATACACTACAAGTGAAACTAAGTATTGCTGAGGTAAATTTACTTAAAAAACCGTTTTTAATTAGGGAATTAAAAAACTTCTGTCTTGCATTTCCTGCCCAAGAGCCAATGCAAATTTGGTCTGCATTCATTGCTTACTTGAAACGCATCCCAGAATGCTCATATCAGCAAGAAACCTGTAACGAGGACTAAGAAAAGTAGCAACTATAAATAAATCGCTGGTAACGTCAGCTGTGTGATAGCTGTGAATGACATAGTGAATTGAATCAACCCAGTTTATTCACTCTACTGAACATTTTTCCCCACTGCTTGGTGGTACTGTAAAGTTACTATTCTCACTTTGACTGCAGGCTGATTGCAGTTTAAACTATAAAGATGTAGCAATATAGCAGATACACATCCAAGTCAGTTGAATTATCTTTCAGTATGCAAAAAGAGAAGTAACGGGCTGACGGAGATCTGATGTAATGTCTATCCAAACAATTACAACGATGGATGGAAATTCAAATTTCAACATTAAAATATTCTCCAGTCTTTTGAGCATTCGTCGGCCTGTCGGCAAAGCGGACGTTTTTCAGCGCTGACAAAGTGCCAACACATGTCAATGAGACATGCCTTGAAATACAATACCAGCTTACCTCAGTCAGCCCCAAGATTTGTGAAAAAACCTAGACTATAACTACAAAATAAGGAAATGAACTATATGAGGAATGTGAATAGCTAACATTCTAACATATCTACCAAGTTTTGAACATACTGAGATGAAATGGTCTGATGCAAAAGGGGCCTGATGTTGAAGTTCTTAAGCAGTTTGAGGTTTACAGTCTATCAGCATGTAGAAATAAGCTCCTCCTGTTCTGGAGGAAGAGGGGGTGTGCTGGGTGGGTGGTTTGGGTCACTGATGATGCCAGCTTTCTGTGGAGTGGTACCCAAACGGTAGCACCAAACCAAGATACGTAAAAAAGCAGAGGACTTACCAAGTGGTAGAGCGATACAGAGAAACAACATGGATAGCCCAAAATAAATTGGGTTCTCAACAAATAGTAGTGCTAGCCAAAATAGCCAAGACTTCCCCAAACTAGACAGATATTTATTATGTAGAGGTATATCCATAAAGCAAAATGTTACTCAAACCTAAGCAAAATCAGAGCAATACATCAAAATTAGAGCGATACAATAAACAAATACAATGCTAAATAGCAAAGAGATACAAAAAAAGAAATATTTTCCTCCAAAAGTATTAGAACTACCAAAAAGCAAGGGAAAAAAGGACAAATAAGGAGAAAGCTAGGAAATACCCCTAAAGCATCATGCTATACCATGGCTTGCGGAATAATGTAACAGCAACGGGTTTGATGACATCAGAATTCAAACATCCGGTAAACAGCACACGGTTCGAGGCGAACATGTCACACATGAAAAATAAAAAGTACTAAACAAGCTACATAGCCAACTCATAGACATAAACAGATGACTCATAGACATAAACAGACTAAATGTTATTGAGCAACACAAATTATTTAGAGAAACCTTTGATAGCCATCTCAATCGATGTTGCAGGTTTCCATCTGTCTTGCTATGCAAAATTCCCAGTGGCATATTTATTGTGTTGTCAAAGGGATAATTATATAAATATTTAAAACACACAACACATTTTAGAATACCTTATGCATCCCTTGGTCCATGATGTGTGTGTTTGTCTTATGGATGTTTGTTCAGTATAGGACCATCAAAATTAATCAATTTTCCAAAAGAGTAAAAAAAACAGTAGCAAAATGATCCAAAACAAAAATGATAAACCCTTTCAGATTTGCAAATTCTTATATTAATGGATGACTTTTGATATTTCATTTTATTTTTATTTTTCTAAGCAACACATTCTCTCAAAATGTTGTTAAAATATCAACAGTTCAGTTACAAGAAATGGCTCTAGTTGTTCAGAATTAAGAATTTACACTTAGTGTCAAATTTTATTCTCACTTTGCACTGAACTGACATAAAAAGCGATGTACATTCTCATACTAAAAAGCTAAAGCATTTGCAACTTTTTTCACAGAAACGCGAAACTACTTTTTTGAGGCACATAAATGCCGCTGATGTGAGAAATTCCAGTTTTATTTGAAGGACGTACCATAGCAAATAGCAAAACAAAAACTGTAGTTCTCATAATATCCACGAGATGGCAGCTCTCTTGCATTAGAAAGGTCTCGATCAGGCATGCGCAAACCTTGTACTAATCGAATGATTTGAAGTATTTTAAGACCAACTTCAGAAAAATGGTTTCAAAAGAAATGAAACGGATAACACGTTTTCTTTGATATTATAGAATCTGTGATATTAAAAAAATGACCAATTCAGCCAATCAGAAATATGGATGCATGAAGCAGCCAGTCCACAGTATGAGTATTTTTCAAATGTGCTCGCATTTTCTCAAGTGAAGCCTTCGTGACGTCGAGCTGCCTCTGCAGAGGCAACTGGAAACAGCATTGCCATGGGAACCAACGTGTGCTCCACTTAACTGAAATCCATCATTCATCCTAGATGCCTGACCAGAGAAGCATGGCCCACCTAAAAAAAGATCCAGCTTCTTGACTTACAGCTGTGAAACGTTTCAATCGTTCCATTTGCTGTATTGTTCTTTTCTCTCTTCTTGTTTGTTTTTAATCCCCCGCTAGCATTGCCCATGTTCCTCTCACGTGGATTTGTTAAAGCTGGCGTGAACTCAGTGTCCTTTGCTGTGTTAACGTCTGCTCGCACGTCCCATTTGCATGGGAGAGAAACGCCTGATGGCCCAAAAACGTCTTCACGCTGCATCATTTAGCCCCACTTCCCGTGCATTTGGACTCTTCAAACAGGGGCTGCCAATCATTTACACACTCCCCAGCCATATCGATTCCTATCATCACACAGTTATGCTCTGCAACACTCCTAAAAATATATTATTAGTCCTATGATTGATACACAGTGGGCCCCGTTTACGAGTTTAATCCGTTCCGCGGTTGGGATCGCAATGTGAGTTCGCCGTTTGGCGGGCAATCCATACCTATGTTAATGAGCTAATTGTGTGAAACCCTAGGTCAAAACATTAAAAGTGAATATACATACTAAAAATTGGTATGAAAATAGAATAGTAAGTGCTACTTATATATAACATACATGTATACAATTCAGTTGCGGGCCGTGACTTTCACACGTACGCCTTGTGTGATGTCAGACTCTCGAATAAATATCCCTCATGCGCACACATACGCATTACTGGGCTACGCAGGCTATATCTCGGAGCTTTTAAAAGTCAATAAACCCGCATCAGCCATGAAAACTTGTCATTATTCGTGATGCTGTCAAAACCTAAAAAAAAATAAAATACAATAAATTAAAATAAATATCCACAAAATTTTATGGAGTCGAATTTACAAATTGCAGTAAGAAGAACATCATTTTACTTTTTACTATTAATTGGATATGAAGGAAACAAAATAACACAAACATTTTAAAAATGAAACAATCAATAAAGAAAAGGCTTCCACTCACCAAAACAACTGGCGGTCAAAATCGATCAGTCTTTTTAATAGCTCCGATTTTTCTTGACCTCTTCATGCGCTCTTTCTCTTGGCATTGAGATGCACAGTGTATCCACTCGGGTGTTGCCAAAAGCTTTTTAAAAGCACCGTAGCGCATTTAGGAGATCTCTTTACCTTCCAACTGACATGTTCAATACTGTATATCCACTCAGGTGTCCCAAGAAGTTAAAAGCACAGTAGCACATGTGCCCAGCCGTGCTTTGGTGTCTCGTTGCTGCCTTGGTTAAACAATTGAAGTTTGCAAATCCAGTGTAGCTCCAAACACCAAATCGATCCTTTGCAAACATAAGGCACTCCAAGCAGAACTACTTACAGGGCTTAACTCACATCCCTGGTAGCCTAGTCAGAAATATGGCCAAATTAGGACAGGTTAGCTAATAGCTACACTACGCCTCTAGCCAAAGCCAACACCATGTAGCTTGCTTGTTGAGCATTGGACCGCCTCCCTGCAGTGAGCATTCACTCACGTCACATTCAACGTGAGGCCTCTAGATGGTGACCTTATGACTTGATTTGCAATTACAACTGTCTATTAAATTATGCTCTCCCCTCACATATCCATCTGCGCTTGCGCAGAAGCCCGTGTTGTGTTGATGCGAATGTCCTGGCTTCTTGCTAAGGTAGATTACATACACCCTGGCGACACAAGTTAGCTGAATATTCTTTGACTAAAAACTCCAACTTAGAACTACAATGCTAGAAGGAGTGTAACCAAAAGGATATTATAAGACACGAAAAGAAAAGACTATGGAGAATAATTTTATAAAAAAAGTTATATATATATATATATATATATATATATATATATATATATATATATATATATATATATATATATATATATATATATATATATATATATATAGTAAAAATGAATTTAAAATGAAATTGACTTTCATTATAGTCATTATAATTACTATAGTTCATTATAGTTATGATAATGATGTCAGGTTATGTTAGGCCAGCAGAGAAAGCCTTGCTGGCCCTCCATTTAATGCAGGGGGGTCCTCAAGGGCCGCTATATTGCATGTTTTTGATTTTCCATCCGCCAAGACACGTGATTCAAATGATCAGGGTTGTTATTGCGCTTCTGCTGAGCTTGCTGATGAGCTTAGTGGGTTGGGCTATACTGTTACACTCCAGTCCTGTAGGTGATGGCAATGTCCATCCATCCATCCATCCATCCATCCATCCATCCATCCATCCATCCATCCATCCATCCATCCATCCATCCATCCATCCATCCATCCATCCATCCATCCATCCATCCATCCATCCATCCAAACTGAAAATATTATCTTTCTTTCTTTTTATCTTTATTCCACTGACAAAAGCTACTTTCTTAAAAGGATTTTAACTTGCCTGCGCAGAACCACAGATGGCTTTCATTGCACACACGCTAACCAAAGCAAACACTCCTTTATGACCAAGGAACAGAGGGACTCAAATCTCTCAAACACGCACACACATAAGCACGGTGGTGGATGCGAGTGTTTACAGTGGCGTATGAGGGGGATCCTGGGAGGAAGCTATTTTTAGCTTCGGTTTCATCATTCCTCTCCTCTGCTGGAGCTTTTGCTGCATTCTAATGAAGAGAGCTTGTATTTGCAGCTCACTCATAAAAGGGGACCAAGAACACTCTGACTTTCACACCCATTTACTTTACCTCCTTCTTTGTGGAATTCAGAGTCTTTGCCCTTGACAATGTTACATTTGCATGCGACGTGACGTCAGTGCAGGACACATGACCAGGAAAACTGACATTTTCACAAAAACAGCCTCTGCTGTTGCGTATGCACTCTAGACTTCAGCCTGTGATTGACTGTAAAAGATTTGCAACCAATTATTAAAATGTGACTATTTGAAGAATGAATCTTAATTTGTCCCCTTACATTTGGTCCCTTAAAAAGGAGGGAGGCACATACACAAGCTGTTATATTTACCTGCAAGATGATTTTGTGCAGTGTTAAAGGGGCCATAACATAATATTTAGATACTTTTCGAAGTGCACAATATGTGCATATACATTACGTTTGGCACATGGCAATTTAGTTTCTCATTAAATAATAAACATTGGAGCTAATAAATGAAACATTGCTGTTTACTTGGATGAGAAAATCTCGCCTCCTCAGCTCCAGAACCAAAACAAAACTGAAAGTCGTGGATATGGGGATATAGGGAGTTGCTGCTGTCTCGCCCCTGTCGTCATCATAAGCGAACTTCAAGCCATTTTCATCTTCACGTGCAGTGTTGGTGTGAGAGTGCAGTATAAGCAAAGAAGGCTTAGAAATACGTCAATGAAGGAAAAAATTTCTTTGGGGGGTGTTTTGGGTGAGAAATCAACATTGGAACATTGATAAAAGCTCCAAAATTCTGACTTTTCATGACACGGCCCCTTTAAAAAAATGAATAGAACCAAACCCCTTAGTCCGCTTCGCCATAATCAAAAGATAAACATTATTACATTTACTAACAATGCACAGATGAGCAACTGCAACTTACAAGCGGAAGTGACTATTTGCCACGCATGTGCAAAATAGCTTGCTGATTGTTTCAGTGACAGAAAGCGGAACACTACATGTGCTTTCACATTAGCATTAGCATCTAGCTTTGTTTTGTTATATCGCAGGTAAAATCCTTGAATCGTCCCAGAGACTGAAAGTGGGCAGGGCATCTGGGCCATTACCAGACAATTGGCTTTGGTGTGTGATGTATCACAGTCTTGTATTTAATTCTAAATGTACATAATTTACAACTAAGGAATTAACAAAGAGCACTTGCATATTTGACATGACATCCTGACTTATTCTTGAGTTTTTATGTTCTTCTGTCATATATGCCGTTCAGTGTCCAAAATGAGACAGTAATATATATATATATATATATATATATATATATATATATATATGTGTGTGTGTGTGTGTGTAATTGACATAAATTGTTTTTTTTAGTTATGCACCATGATTTTAAGAGTCTGTCCCACTTGAGAATAGATTTGTCTCCATGTTGCTCTTGAGCTAAAATGAGTTTGGCACGCCTTGCCTACTGGAATGGTAATTGTCAGGATCATTTTTATTACTGTGCAGGGACTCGGGAGCAGTCTTGTTTAAACTATATTCCCAAAGGAGAAGAAAATGATTCATTCATTCCAAGGGTGCTTGGAGTCTATTTTGGGAAAAGCGTTGTCTTTGAAAAAGGAGGCGTGGCCAACTGACGCAACGAGATTCCCAAAGCAGGCTCTATTGATAGCACTCTCAGCAAGCTAGCGGGAGGAAAAGTGACACATCAGGCATGAAGTGCTCTGTTTTCCTTGCTGACACTGCTGCTCTTTAACGCCACACACGTATCTGCCCTGCTCTTATTGCCCA
This sequence comes from Hippichthys cyanospilos, assembly GCF_059441005.1. NCBI lineage: Eukaryota > Metazoa > Chordata > Actinopteri > Syngnathiformes > Syngnathidae > Hippichthys > Hippichthys cyanospilos. The sequence goes on from NC_142373.1 coordinate 2,690,331, forward strand.
CTTTTATTCTTGAATTTGAAAAATGAAATGCTTGATGTCGTTATTAGTATAACTGTCCTACACTGTAAAAAAGTTGTTTGAAATTTTGTTGCCTTTTACAAAGTCCACATCTACTAATCAAGGATGACCTATATTTTTTTTTATGTGTATGAAATATAACATGCACATGAATGTCTTTTCTTTTACTAAAATTAAATCCTGGTTTTCATGGTTTGGAAAACACCAGAGACAAAATGTCATTATGCTCACTCATTGATCCCCCTCTTGTTATTTTTTTTTGGAAAGATAGTTTATAAATACTCAAAAGAAAAACAAAGCCCCCCAAAAATCCTGAAATGGATTCCACATTGATGCTGTTTTTTTTTCCTTATGACATTTTGTCAAGGTTTTTACAAGCTTATTTGCACAATGGCATTTGAGGGGTAATTAAACGCCTGTGAAGCGACAGCATGCATTATTGCACTGACTGGTGTTTTGATTTGAGGCAGCAGGAACAGGGAGCAGAAGGGGGCTTGGAAAGGTGGCATGATTGGAGCATTTTAATTAAAAACTGGAGAGACACAGCGACCCTGAAAGAAGAAGCACATAATTTACCCAATTCCATCTGTGCACATGGAGGAAAAGCAATAAAGGGGAGCCAATTAGTTCCATAACAGGGGGCCACACCTTTGCAAGCTGCCGTTTTCAGATCCACGAAATCTGATTCCACTTTTTGAAACTGCAACTTGATGTTCTGTATTTTTGTACTGGTGATGTTTTTCATGAATAACTGGCAAGAGGAGTAATTGCACTGGTCATGTGACAAAAACATTGACCAGATTTGTTTCTTCATGTTTAAGTTCAGGTACAAATAATGATGACAACAAAATAAGTCATAACAGCTAAATTCGTTTAGTTTGCTTTTAATAGTAAGAAAAATCACTGGTATGACATTTTATTTTAAGCAACTCAAATAGTACATACAGTATTTATATAATTTTGTTCATCGTGTTCATCAGGTATTATACCTTTAGTGATACCAAACATAAAAATTAAAAAGCGTTTGAGGAACGATTTAATTATTATATGACACCTAAATTACAGGGGTGGGAGTGACAGTTACCTAGTGTGCCGTGGACTTGTAATTTTAACTGTCAGATTTTTTTCAAGCCATTCTTTTTATTTCTGTTGTACAAGATGTGGCAATCAGTAATAATTGAATGAAGGAAGGCACTATTGCAATATTAATATGCACATTGCATGCACACAATTTCCTGGAACAGAATATGCAATGTTTTGTTTTTTTTTTCTCAAAGGATTATTTGCAATTGTTTTGTTCTTCTATTATGCAAGGTGGAATCTAACATAAATAATACATGGCAGTAGGGATTGCCTACATTATTTGAGGATTTTTTTGTCTTGGTATCACATGGGTTCAGGCACAGTTTGAATGTTCTAATGAGAGAACGTAAACTTACTTTTCTCGTGCCCCAGCTTGGAAATGATGAGCCTTTCCTTTGTGTTATTGACTGTCAGAGTGCATTTGTAATCGTATTAGAGATTCACCGTTGCGTTTACTGAACTTAATCCTCCAGTAAATGTGGAAATGAAAGAAAATGAAATTTGTAACTGAAAGGACTGGAGGATGCTAAAAATATGACCCTTGGCTTCAGACTCAGTTCCTTTAGCACCTTGGACCATTAGCACCAGTTTTCACAGAATGTATTGAGATAATGTGAACAATATATTCTAAGTAACAAATACTTTATTTGATTTCAATCCTAAAACTGTCCATCTAATGCAGGGGCGTCCTCAAGGGCCGCTATCCTGCATGATTTTCATTTTCCATCCTCCAAGACACGTGAGTCTAATGATCAGGGTTGTTATTGCGCTTCTGCTGAGCTTGCTGATGAGCTTAATGGGTTGGGCTATACTGTTACACTCCAGTCCTGTAGGTGATGGCAATGTCCATCCATCCATCCATCCATCCATCCATCCATCCATCCATCCATCCATCCATCCATCCATCCATCCATCCATCCATCCATCATCCAACCATCCATTTTCTAGAGCTGCCTATCCTCACAAGAGTCGCAGGCTTGTTGGTGCCTATCCTAGGTGACTTCGGGCAGTAGGTGGGGGACACCCTGCGCTGGTTGCCAGCCACAGGGACAAGCAACCATTTACGCACCCGATCACAACAAAGGATGTTTTAATATGTCTGTTGGCAATGTACTTTAACCACATTATTAGTGGTTCAGCTTCCACAACAAGGAATGGATTATTTGCCTGCCTGTATTTCAGATGGAAAATAAGGGGGCATGTGAGCTTACGGTTTAACTTTATTCCATGCTACCAAGATGCCATCTGGACAAAAACTCACCTCATTATTTACGTTTGCATGGATTTTTGTTATTTGTACATACTGTGCATTCAGTAGCACAAAGGTAGTGCTCCTTAAAGTGGAAAGGTCAACCGATGTTGTGACTTTTAAAGGATGAATAGTTCCTCCAGCCAACATAATGGTGTGTGGTCTCCATGTTCAGCTTTTATTTGAATTTACCTTTGCCATTGAGCCAGTGATACGATTCAAAGGGCTCCCAGATTAACCTGCCCCTGATTCAAGCTGTGGGTGTTTAGAGGAAAGTCAGTTTTGTAATTTTGTGTTTCCTGACTGCAGATTCCTCACATGCCACATAAAAATGATTGCACTCATTCATATTTGTACAAGTCATCATTAAAATCAGTCTGGGGTGGTGTAAGGCAGTGTTTTTCGACCAATGTTCTGTGAGATGTAGACAGGTGTCATGAGGGAAATGATCCAATTTCCCTTTTTTTCCCTAATATTTGGAAAGTATCCAAACATTAAAAATACATATACTGTGACCGTGTAAGTCGCGATTATTTAGAACCATACGAATCTGCCAAGAGTTCTTTTCCCTTCAATGTCGTCTGCCTTAGAGGGCAACGGCAGTGTGCAACAGGAGCCTCCTTTCATTGTGTATTAAAGGTGGATCCTCCTCGGCTGCAGCTGCTGCTGTTGTCCACTTCCTGCTTCAGTTTTAATACAAGTTTGCAAATGCGGTAAACTACCACAGGGATAACATGGCTAACATGTCATTTACTACTTTCATGGAGTTTTTGTGTTATTGTTCAATATAGGACTTGAGCAGTCGAGCAACGAGGTCAACCAATAGAACCTTTCTTCCTGTCCAAACAAAGTCAGCTGTGTTGGAAGTCTTCGGCTTTTGAAACAGAGCAGGTGACTGTGGCTGAACGTTGCGAGTACTTTTTTTTTATATTTGTGCTGTAGATGTATACTTATTTTATAATAAGTGCACATATCAGTTTAAATTGGATGTGTTCAATCAGAAGAAATGTATACCTTTATTGTTAAACCAAACACATTTTACTCACTGTTTTGATTTTATTTACATTTATTTTGATTTTGCGTGGTTTGTTATTGTAAGAAATGCTACTGAATATTTTGTTTAAAAATCAGTTTTTTTAACGTGGGAAAATGGCTATTTTAGCAACAATATTTTAAAATATAGAGCTATAATTTCAATACTGTCATACTGTGAAATCAGAATCCTGATAGCGGCCTATGCTAATCGGAAACGAAAAGGGCCATTGTCGGCTGTGAGAGCAGCGTGTTGCAGAGTAATCATGTAATAAATATTCTTCCCCAATAGGCAGCAGCACATAGTGATGGTGATGGTGATTGGTGGGGCTGACAAACATCAGTCTCCCTAATCATAGCTCCCTGTGGCTGCAACCATTTTCTCTCAATGTACAGTGTCACTGACCCAGTGATGGGGAAGTCTTTGAAAAGTTAGAAAGACAACTCTGAACTGGACCCTGTAGAAAATTCTGAGTCAAGGAACTAGTATGTGTGGAGGTAAAAAACAACAACAACCAACAAAGCAAAGACAACGAGCTCAAGCAAAGTCTCTGCCACAAGGCGCGGTGATGAAAGCTGTCTTTCATTTAGATTTACTTTCACCAGGGATGCAACTGCACTGACATTGCTCCTATTTTCCTTGACACCTGTATGAGATTAGCTTTTCAAGCCTGACTGCTACAAAATCTAAAAGCTGAGAGAGAATGAGAGCGGTTTTGTGTTTGTCTTCTATTCCTGCCAGGATATCAGTGCTGTGCCAACCAACACCGAGTACAAATTAAAATGAGATTATAAAATACATTTTCTTCTGTATATATTTGATCCAGGTTGATAAAACTTTTAATTCAAATTGTTAATATAGTCCACAGAGTTTCGTTTTTTAAAAGTTTTGACTGGTGGTGTGCCTCAACATTTTTCCGAAGAAAAAGTGTGCCTTAGCGAAAAAAAAAAAAGCCAAACAGAAATGAACATAAATTCAGAAGATAGCAACCATGTCAAGTTGCTTCCCAGAGGTCAGTTCACATGGGCATCTACACTAAGCTCCAGTGCCCTCATTCAGGCACTATTATCTTAGAGGTGTTACTTTTGCATGACAATGAGTGTGCCAGTGTGTGGTCTGGAACAAGGGTCCCCAACCTTTTTATCAACACGGACTGGTCCACACAGTCCGGTCAGCGCTTCACAATTTTGTCGTCAAAGCGGCCAAACTAATGGGAGCACTAGGCTTGTTTCTCTCTTCACACAGATGGGATGTTGGGAGTCTTGAAAATATTTTTGAGGCTGTTGCCATTTGCAAGTTCATCAGGTTTGGTAATAAAAGGTAGAGAATCCATCCATCCAATTGCTTGTCTGTTTGTGGGTACTTTTTTGGACGAAGTAGCTCTTAAAGTCCTTAATGCGAGAAGTCATTATTTTGAGTAGGACTCCTTGTATTGCCTGTTAATAGCTTCCTGTTTCTTCAAGGTTTTAGTCTCATCACCTGTCACTTGACTGTGCCTTTTCCACTTTGCAAATATATCTGTTTCTTACTCATTTAACTTACATGTGAGTGATTTTTTTGGTGCTCAAGTTGACCAAAACAAATCTAAGACAATCTGGCCAGTTTAAAAAACAAAACAAAACAAAAAATCAAAATAAAATGAACGGATAATACATAAAACAGAAATACTATATTTCATTATTTTGGATGCGGCCCATGTGGCCCAGTACCAGTTAATCCACGGACCAGTGGTTGGGACCTCTGGTCTAGTAGTTAAGGTGCACACATTAAGGGAGTTTCTTTGACGTTTCCTACTCTGCATCACAGGATCAAGTTCTGCTCTTGACTCTGGTTTTTAGTTTTTTAACATGTTTACAATTTCTTGCAGACAGAAGTTGTAAATGGACTCGGCCAGGTCAGGTCAGGTATCCTTGATTGTCATTACCTGCAGTACAATGCAACAAAATTTTGACTTCTCGAGCTCACACTCTCCAAGATTCATTCGACACTGACGTGGGCAAGATAAGACGGCAAGGCCTGACGGTATACGACACGATGCAGCACTCTGCTGCTAAGTTTCACCTATTTATTGATCAATAGAATACTAATGCAATTCAACAATTTCCATGTGACCTGTGACAACTTTGCAGTCAGGAAATTCAAAATGACTGAACTAATTACCCTAAATGACCACATTTGGAGAGGGCAGCTAGGTGGCGCAGTAAACAGAACATCCACCTCACGGTTAAAGGGACCCAAGTCCGAATCCACCTGGCATCGGTGGCGTTCCTGTGTGGAGTTTGCATCTTCTCCCCAAGAAGTTCCCTTCGAACACTCCGGCTTCTTTCCACACTCCAAAAACATGCATGGCAGGTGAATTGGACATACTAAATTGTCCTTAAGTGTGATTATGTGCCTGAATGGTTGTTTGTCTCTGTGCACCCACTGATAGGCTACTAACCACTTCCGGTGTCGGCAGCCAAGCACCCAAAGCCAACTGGGATAGGCACCAGCAAGGCTGTGACCTTTATAAGGATAAGTGGCTCTTGAAAATGGATAAACAGATGGACCTCATCTGGAGTCGGAAGCCAATTAATCAGGGAGACGATTGAACAGGAGGAAGGAAATATAAAGTTCATGATTTAGGTAAAAAAAAAAATCTACGATTTTGAATGACGAAGGAAATCTGCCCGTTTTCCTCTGTGTTTCTCCTTGCTCGGCTCCCCACCTGGCAAGTCACTAAGTTCTGCTTTTTTTCACGTCCATTCGAGGTACCCGGGTATAACGGGGCAAAGTTGGCCGCTCTGTCCCGAAGCTTCCATGGGAACATTTATCCTCATCTTGCAGTTAGATGTGTGCTTTACCAGGCGCCACTTTACCAAAGTAGGGCCCCTTTTGTCTTTTCTAGAAAGAGAATGAAGATGCATGCCTGAATGCAAATGCAAAACACACAACAGAGGTCTCATTGGGATAAATGTCAAATACTGGATTTGAATGCCATGTTCAAGTCACACAAAGGTCTCAGTGACCTTTTTCGTCTTTTTGCAGGTGTGGGGGTATCCAACAATTATTTTTAAAATGGAACATTTCCTTTTACGATACATATATATATATTTTTTACATTTACAAATATTTCAGTACCTACCCTTTTGGAGTCCTTGGAGAATGTGCGGGAGACTGCTCCTTCTAAGGGCTCTCTTGTTCTACCGGGGTACTTCAATGCTCACATGGGTAATGACAATGACACCTGGTGAGTTGGTATTGGAAGAAATGGGCCCCTCCATTTGAACCTTGATGGTGTTTTTATATTGGACGTCTGTTCTAATCACGGATTGTCCAAAACGAACATCGTGTTCAAGCATAAGTGCACTTGGCACCAGGACACCCTATGTCGCTGTTCAATGATGGATTTTGGGGTCATGTCACTGCGGACTTGTGGCTGCATGTTTTACATACTGAGTTGAAGAGAAGGGTAGAGCTGTCAACTGATCACCACCTGGTGTTGTCTTGGCCCTGATACGGTTCAGACCCGGCAGAACCAAACTCAAAGGTGGGCTTTCCTATTTCTGTGGGTGTCACAGAGGTGGTCAAAAAACTCCTTGGTGACAAGGCTCCCAGGATGGCAAGATCTGAGTGGAGTTCCAAAAGGCTAATCTATTTTATTTTTGCACAATCAAAGAGGTGGCTAATGCCAAAATGTTTCTTACTCACTTTACTTGCATGTGAGTGAGCTGAGATAGGCACCAGCAAGCCTGCGACCCCTGTGGGGATAAGCGGCTATAGAAAATGTATGGATGGATGGATTTTTTTGGAGCTCAAGTGATCAAAACAAAGAGAACAAAGCGAATCTGGCCAGTTTTTGAAAAAAAAATGTTTTGAATGATACACAAGCATGAACAATTTGGTGCTCATTCAGATATATGTACAGCAGCATTGGGATGGTCACCCTGACTAAGAAGTGACTATGAAGCCACATGCAATACAATTTTGACGAGTTTTCAACTTTTTGTGACACTTCATTTGATCCAACGTGTTCCACTCTCATTGTATTCTACTTCAAAAACAGTTCGGCAAGTATTTTATTTTTCGTTCGGGAAGGAGCAGGTGATTGCAAGATGGACATTTGCTCACAAAACATGGATTATACAAGAGCAATTTGTGCCGTTCCATTTTTGAAATGACCCTAGGAAATCTCAGGGACTCTAATTTCCAAGTTTGTGTGGCCACCATCTTCAGGTTTTGTTCCCTAACCTTTGTTTTTTTTTTTTTTTTAAAAACACGGTGTACAGTATGCATTTACCTCATTTTATTATTGCAGATTAAATTATTAACATGAGCCTTCCTTGAATAATTCATATGCTCCTTTGGCGCACTTCGGTAATAAGTCATACAAGCTGCTCCCACACGCCACCATGAATATGCATACTTTCAATAGTGAGGTGCAGACGTCAGCATCTTGTATAAGGAGTTCCTCTAATGTCATTGAGTCTCAAAATGGCTGCCACCATCGTCGTCCAATTATTCACTGTTGCTAGGCTAAGCATCTTAAGTTAATGACAATCACATAACACAATTCTCATACAGAATATTGAGCATTACATAAGGCTTGCGATAAAATTTGTCATTGTGTTATAAATGTTATGATTTTTTTAAACCACATTTGTATCATTGGTCAGTTCATTTCTGTGTTATTTTTAAAACGATTAAGAATGTAAAGCAGGCGTGCTCAAAAAGTCAATTACGATTGATGGTGACCACCTAGCTATTGTTGGTTGCCCGAATGATATCGCACTACATGGAAATGAACTCAACTGAAAAAGAGAAAAGTAGTAGTAGACCATTGTCGTGAGCTTGCTTAAAGAAGACATTTCAAAATAACAGTATGCCAAGGTCATCCGTGTCATACATTATTTGATATCCTACAGTTTGTTTTGAAGCATTGGCTGACTTTGGCTGTTTTACTATAATAAAGTGGCTTGACAAGCAGCACATTCCCCCATGTGTCTCATTGCTCTTCTGGGCCAACAAACTAAAAATAAAAAATTCAGATCTCGTCCCATTGTGACTGTCCTGTAAATGTGTATATCTTGCCTGGGACATTTTACTTTTGCATGCCTGAAAGGAGAAGCGATGAGTACTGCAAGCCTGAGGCGGTCAGAATGTCTCTCATTGCAGATGGACAAATCTTCAAACATGACACAGCACAAATGTGGATTTTTATTCGTATGGTGTTTACCAAACTGTGATATTACTAAACATTGTTTGGTGATAAAAGAGGAGATATTTATTTATTATATTGGTGCTGAGCTGTATTTGCTGCCCACTGGTTATTGGGACATCAATAATGGCTCCTCACAAAAATTCGTGAGTCCCCTCCCAAAAATTGAGGGACCATCCCTGGATCGCTGTAAAATTAGATCTAGTAAATAGTTTGGACACTCCTGATCTAAAATGTTGGAAGTGGCTCATGGCTTGCTCTCTGATGATGCAATGTTACAAGTTGAACAAACATGCCGTTTTTGGGGTCTCCTGAAAAAATATGATTTTAGGGGTATGGGGATTTTGCATGACACTAGACATATGAAATCATCAATTAAATGTACAACATGAACTCAAAAGCTGATAATTGGGTGCTTGTAATTTGTATTGTATGAAATCAGCCATGCAGTGCACATATAATTTTCCCTGCCCCACACGAGGGGTACCTTGGTACATATAGATCTGTATCATTGTTCTGTTTGTTTGTGTGTCTTCTTGACAAATTGAGCTTGTCAGCAGTAAATTGTGAAATGTTTTTCACGTTACAACTGTTTTTGCTAACCTGAGAGCCACCTAGGGCTGCACAATTAATTGAATTTTAATTGCAATCAAGGCTGCCACAATTAATTAAGCTGATCTTTGGCGATATTAACATTTAAAAAGCTGGCTATGATATGGATGATAAAATTCTTGATTTGACGTACTGTACATGTCAAATCAAGCACTTTATCATCCAACCGCCATTGCAACGTTTGCAATGTTTCGCACAGGTTTATGTGACAAAAGCTTCTTCTTTCTCACCCTATTTAACAGTATGAAATAAAGTAAAAAAAAACAAAAACCTTCAAGCACCAATGCAAAAACACAGATACATACTCCTCTTGCAATCCATATTGTGTTTGTTGAATAACATACTCCCGCTGTGCAGCAAGCGTTTGTAAAGAAATTTCACTAACTATGATCTGACGCCACCTACTGGATTAGTCATGTTAAATGTTTCAACGCATCAAGTACATTTTTGGCCGACAATTGAGGTCCCATTGAAGGAATTCATAAAGTAATCATGAGAAATACATGATAAAACAACAGGTTTACAGTACTGTATATGAAAAATGGATAGTTTTAAAGGGCATCAATGGGACAACATAGATTTAAATCACATTCCAGGGTATTATTTTCTGAGCACCAATCTGAAACAATTACAAACTCAATCTTGGTGCCATATTGAATTTTGGCCTCTTTTAATATTCCAACAGAAATTTCAGCTCTGTCGTGTTTTTTTTTTGAATGCTTTGTCTTCAATTCAAGTCCAACAAATGCCCCCCCCCCCCCCCCCCAAAAAAAATAAAAAAAATACAAAGGTTAAAAAAGGGCAATAAAAAGACATGTTTGACCAAACATGATGAATAATCCTGATTTCAATTTTGACCATTATTATTTTGGCCATAATCGTGCATCCCTAGACACACCCTATTGAACATAATAATAAATATATAATGTTAATCTTGGTCTCCTGACTGTGAGCCAGCAGAAGAAAAGAAATTCCAGAATTACAGGGAAATACCTTTTGCTTTGCCTTTGTGAAAAACATTACAATATGTTCATGACAGAAAGTCACATTGACATAACATTGACATAATGAGGCCTCTGAAATGCCAAAACCCAAAGGTGAGGTGCACTCGTTCAATGCAACGGTTCTCGACCAATCACTGTATCTTTAGATGCAAATGTCAAGTCGCCACATCCATGCAATAATAAACAGCATGTGTCTATTGCTGTCATTTATTATTACCTATTGTGTGCATGCATTTATTTTCTATGTTGCAATGCCTTTAAAAATACTCATGTAGCCTATGACAGTGGTCCCCAAACCCCGGTCCGCGGACCGGTACCGGTCCGTGGATCAACTGGTACTGGGCCGCGTGGGTTGCACACGAAATAATGTTTTAGAGATTATTTAGTTTAATGGTGCGAGTGCACCGAACGCGAACGAGGCGAACAAGTGGAGCGTTTTGTATTGTAGTCAATGGAGTTCGCGTGACTGGGCGCGAATGCACGTCGGGCGACGCGATGGACGCGAATGGAGCAACGCAAATGGCCGCGCACGGTCACGAGAAGCACCTTTCGAGTGAAGTTATTTTTTATTTACTCTTTCCACGTTTCGAGTTGCCACAACCAATCAACTTCGGGAACATTCAACGGCTCACGCAGGGGGCAGGAATGAATCATGGCAGCGGCTTTGCGGTCACCGGGAGTGATCCAACACGGCCAGCTGAGCTTTCAATATGAAACAGAGCCAAGCAAGAGCCCTCACCTGGCTTGTGGAAAGGCGGAAGCGAGAACTTGGGACAATTGGTATGTGCAGCGTTTGCTTCACTTAACAACTGTTGAACCGTAGTTACTGTGCAAAGCTAACGATAGCGCAGCATTGTCAGCACAATATTTAGCAAGGTATCGGCCACTCCATTGCGACATTGAAACTTTTATTTTTTGGCAGGCGAGTATTGTTGCAAAGAATAAAGGTGCTGTCCGTGAAAATTTTGTCTCTGTCACGTCCCAAAAAAGTGAAAGTTCTCAGCAACGCTCTTTTTTCCGGATCTACCGTGAAGTGCACAGCAAGCTCGCCCCCCTCCCCTCTCCTCTCGCGATTAAAAAGAAAGTGGACAAAAAGTCCATACCATACCCTGTCCATACGTTGGTGATGTGGTTTTAAAGCCGTCCGCAGTCTAAATTTAAGGCGTTGACCGGGAAGCGGTGATCAAAAGGTTGGGGATCACTGGCCTATGACATTGGAAATCTATCTACCAAGTCAATGAAAACAGAGTAGACATGAGGTAATAACTCAACCTAATGTCATGGCTGTTCGATAATCCAAAAAAAGAATCCCTTTTAATTGGCCGATGTCATTCATCTGCTCTGGCTGCTGCTTATGAAAACAAGTCTCACGTTTCTCATCAATGACATCCTCTGATTGTTGTTTATAGAGGCATGTGTGCTGCTTGGCTCAAAGTGCTGCTTGGCTCCAAATCTGCATTTTTTATTGCAAAAGTCAAACAGGGAAAACTGAACCACACAGAGTGATGGTCCTAAATGAATCCTTGGGGTGATTCAGTAGTCCATACGACAGTTAGATCAAATATATTGTATTTGTGTTATAAGTATTTTGGGGGTTAAATACCCTAATGTTTTTTTATGAGTGATTTGACATAGTCAAGGAGTGACACTGACAATGGTTGTCAGTTATCAAGCTTGTTCCTTTACATTTTTATAAAGTCCACCTAGAATCATATCAATGTATGAAAAATCACATACGTTTATTATTGAGGTATTGTCAGCTAATGCCTTTTAGCATACACACTGCAGAATTAACCAGACTGTGTTCATTATTATTATTGAATAGGTTGAACATACTGGCACAAACACAGTCACAAGTTGAGCACAGTTTGCATGATTTTTCCCCAATTACAACACATGGCAAAATAAAATTACCTGCTTTGAGCTAAGACTGCTGTGGCAGAACCATGGCAGTTAGGAAGACACTACTTCACTCGAGTCACTGGTTGAAAACTTGCCAACTCAACCTAATTTCATTTACATTCTGCCCTTTCCTGTAAAATCCATTTACTTGATCCCACTTTATTGTTGTTATTCAAAAATGCAGTGAGCACTGAGACTAATATGGGCAAACGGTGTATATTCTTGACGGGTTTAGCGTTGAGTTCCTGGAAAAAAATACAAGGCCTCAAGGTCTTACATTTCTTGTTGATAAAAAAAAAAAAAAAAAAAAAAAAAAAAACCACAAAGGACCTGGTAAAGCCTCATCTTGTGGTAAACAGATATGGAAGACAAGACTTAACCGTATCCTTGCCATAGACCTCTTGGAGGTCATGGTAAACTGGCAGTCTTGTTTGGAAATTATTTCGTCCTCTGCTTCCTTGTTTGGCGGAAGACCCACTAAATCTGCCGCCTGAAGACAATTTGCATGGCAGAAGGCACTCCGACTCACTATTGTTGGTTTGGTCCAGTCAATAATAGGGTTGGCCACTTCGTCTAGTTCCCCAGACCTTCCCAGGCCAGCCGAGAGACATAGTCTCTCCAGTGTGTCCCGGTTGGCCCCGGGGCTTCCTTCTGTTTAGACATGCCTGGAAAACTTCACTTACCATCTGGTAACATTACATGAGCCATCTGCTTACCATGGTGGAGGGTTTTGCGTGTCTCAATGATCCTCGGAACTAAGTTGTCTGGGGCCTTATTCCCATGGCATGGTCACACATGTCAAACAGGTCCTAGGTGAGGGACGAGACTAAGTGTGCCTCATATACCCCTTATGACGAATACAAATATTGGGCACAAGTTTCCTTTGCCCAGACACGGGTCACAGGGACGCCCCTCTGGAATCAGGTGGGGTTGGGCGGCAAGCACCTGGTGGCCGGGTCTTCACTCATGGGTCCTGGCCAGGCTCAGCCCCAAAGCATAACATGTGTGTCACTTCCCATGGGCCAAAGAGGTTGGGTGCGGAGAGATCTGGACGGCGGCCAAGGATGGGGACCTTGGTGCATTAATCCCAAGCTACAGAAACAATAAAATGCACTGTTGTATACATTTTCCACACCTCTGGAGTTCTCCTGCGTATCGGGCGAATGTGGGTTATTATGCTTGCGTTAGCCAGTAGAGTGGAACGAAAACTCTGAATCCGGTTCTACCTGTGCTCCCAACTGCTCCACCCAAGCTGCGGGCTGTAGAGCAGCGGTCCCCAACCTTTTTATCACCGCGGACCGGTCAATGCCTTAGATTCATATTGCGCGGGGGGGGGCTGGCTTCTCTAAAAAACACATCATCCTTCTCACTATGTCTGTAATATCAACAGCGGCCAGGGTTAGGGTTAGGGTTCCAAAAAAACAGAGATCAAGCACAAACGTATGAACTCTTAAAACTAAATCATCTCCAAAACATTATTTCGGGTGCAGCCCACGCAGCCCGGTACCAGTTGATCCGGTGGTTGGGGACCGCTGATGTAGAGAGTCACATAAAGAGTGTTCATGCTGACCCAACACTTGTCTAGGACTAGCTAAAGCTGAGCATTCCGGGACTGTGGGGTCCATATCGGTTATCGGATTATTCAGTTACGAGTTGTAACATGAGGAATAACAAAGGGTGGGCCCCAAGCAGACTGGGTGCATGAACTAAAAAAACTGAACATTTATTAATAAGGAGAGCATGTACCATGCGAAAATAACGAAACAGAGAATATCGTTATATCAATTCCAAAAACACATCAGGCAAAGTAGCTGAAGACTTCAACAAAAAGTGACATTGCCGAACCATTGTGGAAGGAGGGAATATAATGAAAACATGTTGGATGGGGGAGGCTGGGGGAGAACACTGTCAAATATCTCAAATACAAAGTATCAATAGAAAACCAAAATTTGTCATGAACTCGGTAAAGAAAACCATGTGGTGTATTTTGAGCTGTAATGCTACCTTAAGCTTGGTTCAAGCTTGACGCGTCCGCGAGCTCGATGATGTTATTGATGTTATCGATGATGTTATTTTGGTAACCACGTCCGACCCCGTGGAGTTCACACGGGACAGATTTTCCTTAACGTGTATCTTCCAGAATTTCTTGACGAGCGAAAAACATGGCGGACGAACGATTGCTTATGGAATTTCTCCGGTCCAAACATGTTTATGATTTGTGTGAAAAGGAATACCGTAATCTAAACACCTTAAACAATTCCTGGCGAGAACACACACTGTGTAGAGATGAGGAGTCATTTTAAAAACTCTTGAAAGAATGTAGATTGTTTGAATCAACGAGGATTCTCTACCTCTGTTATGGAGTAGTGTTGTTTGTGTGAGTCTATTTAGTGCCACCTACAGTATGGGGGAATATCGTCTGACAGGGGGAAAGCCGCTCCGAGTATACCGTGCTGCAAAACGTGTGCCGGCGCGTCAGATATAAACCAAGCTAGACTTTTCCTGCTGGCTCGTGTTCGCCGTAGTGAATTTCAGTGCAACGCAAACGCAGAAAAAAAAAAATCGTATTATGCAAACTGGAGATTTTTTGCTGTATGGGTTGGTAAGAAAGAGGGAAAGGCTTTCAATGCATGTATTTTTTTTCACACTGGGGGGTATTTTTGCACATGCAGGTCTGGTCGTAGAGGTGTTTTACTGTTCTAAAGTGACTTTTGGCAGATCTGTCTCAATTTTGTCCCAGGTGTTTAACTGGTGGTTGAGGGTTGGGGATGGACAAATAAACACAAAAACACTTCAAGAAAATAAAAAAATGCAATCATAGTCATCTTGTGTTTTGTACATCTACCTACCCTTTCACTCCAGCACACACACTCACACACACTTCTCAGCATGTCAGCCGGCAGTAAAGGTGTCACTGCAATGTGTCTGCCGGTTCTTGCGCTGCTGGCTATTTCTGTAGTGACATCATTGATAAATGAAGCCACATCGACCCTGCTCACACATTTCTCACAGTCACTCAACGCACACACACACATGCACACACACACCAATGCATGTGCTAATGCATTAGAGCCCATCTTTTTTTGAACTTTTTGTCACATTTTTCAGAATTCAGTCTTATTTCCCATTGCTATTACAATGCTAAAAGAACCACACCCCAAAGGATGGAGAAAACCATCATTATTTTCCAGCAGCATCCAGCAGACGATCATGAATAAGCTTACACATTTGCCTTGTTGGACCCATCAGAAAGAAGGAAAAAAAATCTTGTTAGAAATAATAACTGCTTAGAAAATCTTAAATTCAAACCTTACGCCTAACTTAACCTGTAACATGACCTTAACTCGGAATGTATTGCTATTTGTTTTCCCATTTCTACTATTTTTATTGCAGGCATATTTGAATTGTGCAAGTTCGCTTCATCTCCATGACTTCACCGCCCACGCAGGAAGTGTGTGGCGTGTGCACACTGTCACTCACAAATACACCAATCATGACGACAAAACAGGAAATGGAAACCAATAAAGATGTGAGGTTTGATAGTTGCCTAAAGATTTATTTTAACTATATAAACATTTCTAAAAAAATACAAGAATGGTTTTATGGTTGCAGGCTGAGCTTATTTTGTACACCCATGGATTTGCTTCTCACTTTGTTTACAATCTCAATTTGTTTACAATCATGACTGCCCACACGCATGCATTGTGTATGTCTGTCTAACTTATAGCTGATTGGTGATTTTACCGTGTGAATATAATGTTTTTCTTCCAACATCAGTGCTAATCTATGAAAGTTCTTCCGTTTTCTGATGATTAAGTTGTTTTTTTTAATAGAGATGCAATCACACAAACACACTCACAAACACACAAAAAAACTCACAAACATGTACACACGCACACCTACATAAACACACGAAAGCATGCACACACACACACACACACACACACACACACAAGGTGACGTACATCTAAATATGATTCTCCCCTGCTTATTTTGGTATAAATATTCAATAGGTTAGTGCTTAAAGTTACATAGATTTCTTTTTTATTAGCATGGAGGACCATATAAAGGTCGGGGCATCAGTTAATTGGAAGAATGTCTTTGTATAAAACTGTACACACTAAATATGCTGAGTCCGAACCCACTCGCTGGTTAGCTCTGGATTTTGCATTGATTGGGGTAAATTTACCAAAGGTTGAGTTAATAACTTTGACTGATTGGGTTGAAGATTGAATTAGTGTGGGCTAGAAAGTTGAAACTAATCGGGATTTTGGACTAAATCTTAATGCTTGAAGACAGGATAAAAGTAAAAAAGATGAATGATGGATGAGTCAAAGTGAAAGATATTATGCAAGAAATTGATGTAACTATGAAAATAAAGGCTTGTAGATTCGGCAATGTATTTCTTTTTTCTTTTTTTCAGTGTTGGGTGGCTTTGTTTTTAACTTCAGTCAGATTGTAGATTGCAAAATATATTTTTTATGTTTACGCCCCAGATATAGATTTGCTAAGGTGAAAAGTCCCCTCTTGTTAAAAATTTCTGGCTTCAAATATGATTTCTTTCTAGAGGAGTTCTACTGTATATTATATTACATGTTACGTCAGTTTCATATATTATTAGGCAATCAATTACTGCATCCGTATCTTTTTTAATCTAAAATAAAAACAACAAAAATTAGAATGTCTTCGCATGGAACTGCAAATGTGGACCTAAACATCTTTTTACAGCCATTTGATTTTGTATTTGCAAATAGGTTCAAACTTTAAAAATATAAATGTTTTAGGTTTCATTTAAATAGGCTAAAGTCTAGTAAACATTGGCCTAAGCTACTAAGCGCAACAGTCGTCCTAAATCAATCCCACTAAAAAAAACATTTGTTTTTTGTTTTTGGAATAATGCACTGGCAACAACATCATGACGTAATGTAAGTGTCACAATCCACCAGTCCAGTCACCTCATTCTCTGCCTCACCGCATCTGCTCAACTTCCCTGCCAATCAGCACCAAACACCAACAGCGGCAGCTAATCACCTTCTTTGTATATAACCCGGTCTCTCTCCTCCAGAACTCGCCAGATTGTCTCTATGCATTACACTTAGCTTTCCAGCACTCAACCTTGTCTGCTTGCCTGTGTCCTGACCCAGCCTGACCCCGACTATCTGCCAGCACGCCGACTATCATTGCCTGCCTGTGTTTTGACCCAGCCTGTACTCGACCATCTGCCAGCCTGCCGACCAATCTTGTCTACCTGTGTACCAACCCAGCCTGGACCTGACAACTCACCAGCCCGATGTCAACTCTGGCTAGCCTGTGCATCGGCCTCTCCTGGCCCTGACGGCCACCACAGGAACTGACCCCTTTCAGCCTTCGAGCCAGCAATTACTTGTTAATAAATAAAGAAACCGTAATCCAAACCCACCTGTCCATGCGTGCTCCTGGGTCCGTCCTACAGTCCTGTGTCAGTAATGTCACGTAACATAACATAGCATAATATAACAAAGTCATGCAAAAATGGGCTCTATATTTTTTTTATTTGATCTGTGAATAATAATGAAGAACAATAACTGTCATACCATATTTTTATTATTGAAAATTCTGTTTATTTAAAAGATCCACTTGTTTCACTTGAACACTTTCACTGCCTGTGAAATATTCAGTTTACAATAAGATTCTACCACAGTAAAAATCCAGGCCTTGTCTAAACATAACCAGGCTTATTTAAAACTGCATAGTCTCCCCCTCATCGTGTGTAGAAAAACACTGTCCACATTGTTTGTTCATTTAAAGAAATGGATGCTACATTAATCCAGCAGTCTGGTTTCATTCATTTACAAGCATGCCAAGTCACTAGGCGGCAGTAGTGTCACCAAATTCTGTCCAATCAAAAAGAGCATCCGTCTCTGACGTGTCCAATCAAAAAGAACTCCCGCCTCTGACGTCACTGCTGTCTGCATCTTTGGTGGGGAAAAAAAAGTTGCGCGATGACGCAAACCTCCTATTTAAGCTTGTTACACGTGACTGCATAACATGAGGAATGGGCAAATCTCCACTTTGGCTGGAGGTTTGAAAAGATTTGGTTTTGATGAAAAAACAAAGCCCAGGTCAAACCAAAGACATCTGCCGCCAGTTCACAAGAACCCCGGCTACGTGTAGACCTCGGATATGAGTTAAGATTCCAACATATTCTCGGGGACCCCAAATTTGGGTGATGTCAAGTGATTTCAGACATCACTGAAGACACAAGGCAAGCATTGTAATGATTCCTCGCTTGGTTTGTCTCATTCAGTTATCATCAAAACCACCTGGCGCCAAAAATTCATATGCACATACCTACTCTTGTCCACTTCAACCTGTGACCAATATAAAAATGACACAATAATTTGGATTTTTTTTGGCTGTGAATGTGAGCTCAAATGAGGAAATACCATTACCAGGTTTCAACCAATTCAGGGTGTATCCCACCTACTGCCTGAAATCAGCTGAGATAGGCTCAAGCATGCTAACTATGCTAACTACCATAGCTACATAAATAGCTAGTAAAGCCAATTGGGTACACGACCACTGCCACTGACTTGCAGCAAAAGCATTAGAGTGCTGATTCAGCCAAGGTTAGCAGAATTAAATTGTTTCCTTACGAAGGAAATATGAGGTGTGAACAAGTGGTGTTTATGTGAGCCAAAAGGAGCAAACGTGCACTCGCTGGAGTGACTGCTTAAGTCAGCCCATCTCTGTGGCTGCGCAGACCGACCGCTTGCCGACCGATGAGCTGGTGAGCAGCTACTTTTAGCTGGTGCTACTCATCTCCCCGTAGAGGGCCACCTTGCTACTGTATCTCACAAGAGGTTGCCTTCGCAAAGCTAGAGTTGAGAATGCATATACGGACTTTATTACCATGATCCCTGACATTCTTATCAACAAGTGCTCCCTCCTTGGCCTGTCCACTGGCTTTGGCCATCCTTCAAATTGAAATTGTTGAATATTTTTATTGACTTTCATTTCTAAGACATTGTATATGTATTTTCATCTGTCTGTTCATTTAAAATTGTAATTATGCTATTCTTTATTGCATTTTAATTGACATTCGAATGAATTTGCCATTTTAAATTTAAATGCTTTTTTTATTAAATGTCAATTTTTAATTGACATTTATTTCTTATATATATATATATATATATATATATATATATATATATATATATATACACACACACACACACACACACACACACACACATACATACAGTATACACTGTATTTTTTTACCTTCTTTCATTATTACTAAAAATAACAAATATGAGCACAACAATTCCTCATCGAAGGAGATTTGACATTACAGCATGTGACCTTGTAAATACATGCCCATTTTGTTCAAATCACATGACAGCAGCCATTGTGAGAGAAATGGATGATTTGAAAGGATGACTCTCATTTCCATCAATGTGTGAATGCATTTCCGCCAAACCTATGTAATGGGCAAACGCTTGCAAAAAAAGAAGTTACTAACAAGCAAACAAGCCAATGAGGTACTAAACGTGAGCGGAAACAGAAAGAGGGAAGACAGCGAGAAGCACACAACAGTGAGCGAGAACACGAGAACGAGAGAGAGAGAGCGAGAGAGAGAGAGAGAAAGAGAGAGAGAGAGAGAGAGAGAGAGAAAGGGGCTGGGCTTCAGCGAGAGGGAAAAAAAAAAGTCTTCTTGCATTCAGAGTGGAGGAGGATGAGGTGAAGGATGTTCTGCCCTGCATGGAAACAACTCTGTAGGCTTGAAATCTCGGGACCGGTCTCACACTTTAGCTGGTGCTGATCTGGGATGTTAAGTGGGGCTTCTTCCTGTGAAGGGCAAAGGAAATCAGGTAGGAAAGGACTTTTGGCTGACGCTCCTGCTGTGTTGTCTTCTCATCAACATCTCGAACCTCCAAATACACTTTGTGCTTCTGCCATAATGCTTAAGACAGGTGTGTTCAACATTTGACGTGTGACTCATACAATGCGATTTGCATTTTACATTTTTACATGCAAATCTAAATTGTACAGTGGCCCAAAGATATTTGTGTAGATTGGTATTATTACTATTGGCAGCATTGTGGAGTAAAGTTTAGCACCCCTAAATCACAGTTGAGTGGCTCTGGGTTTGAATCTTTCCGCATTTATGGAGTTTGCGTTTTCTTCAGGAACTCTAAAATAATGGTAGCTATATACCTGAAAATGACAAATGTTACACATTGGCAGGACTGGGCAGATGCCTGAAGGGCCAGCTTATTTTGGGGCACATGATGTGCTATGTAATCATTATTTTTCTCTATAGTCCCCCAGGAGGTCAAGAATCATACCTGAAGATAAATTTGATAAGAATCTGTCTTTAGAATCGATGTTTGAATCTTATCGTCAGTGTCAGTTATATTTATTATTACCTCACCATTGCAAGCCAACAGCATGGCTGAGAAACAATTGTTTGTCATAGCTGTCATGGTTTTACGTGCACACGTGTGCAGGTCTGTCTAAATCAAAATACTATGGCTGATTTTTTTTTTTGGTGCCAGTCTAGCCCTGTCCCTAGATTTGAATGTGACTGAATAGAATTAAACAACAACAATAATACATAGGATATGATCATCTTTGATTGTATACATATGATTACTCATCGTTTATAGTAGGTGAATTTAGTGAAGACAACATGGGTCTAGCTCCCACTCAGAAACGATGTGAGAGTGAATGGTTGTCTCTATATGTCGCCTGGGGTCTCTGCCTTTTGTCTAAAGTCAGCTGGGGTAGACTCCTGTTTACAGTCACCTTGCACAGGGTAAATGACGTAGAGGGAGGTACTGTGGTAGAATGGATGATAGGGGGCTATCGTATACCAGTATGATGGCTGATGAAGGTGGCTCAGGAACAGCACACAGCAGATGTAAATGAGAAGCAGGTCAAATACATAATTATGCACTCAAGACATTTTTATACATTTTCATTTCTTTTTAAACCCCAACAAATGTCAAACTAGTTGAAATTTAGTTTATATTGTCTAGTTATTGATTTCTTCCAGTTTGTCTTGTTGAGTGACGCTCCAACATGAGGCAGCTGACAGCATGCCTAACGACATCTTGTGCAGCAGCATGAGATGTTTATTGATTCCAAAGCATCCACTTGGGCGTGTTATGAACATCATAGAGTGGTTGGCGTCTACCGTTTCAGATATCACAGTCCATAAAAGCTTTTATTTGATCACTTTCAAAAGGCTGGAGAGCATATCATTATTGTTACTCTAATCATGCAAAATTGAAATCAAATTAGCGCTTTATCATGAATAGAAGAAATAGATACTTTTTTTAACCCCAGGGGGAAATTTTTACCCATCTTGGGCTTTTAGTTGTTTTTGAATGTGTGATATCAAGGGAAAATCATACAAAAAACACTAGCAGACTAAAATATTGCATAGGTTGTTCAAAACATGACGACTTTCAATATGCCACGCTGCCGTCCCTTCAAAATGATTTCAAACGGTAGGTTGAGAGGTACACCTTATAGGTGTCAAAATTACCCCATTTCGGGATCATTTACTGCCATTAAACAATGGAAATATTGTTACTTTTGGACAATATGAAAACCCAATGGTTTATCATTATATACAGCAATCCTTTCGACTGCAATTCAGAAACAGGGTGCAATGGAAACTTTTGTGTTGAGACCCCAAACCCACCGGGAGACGCGACCGGACAACTTATACCATTTGCCAGCCTTCCAGTGACTTCATTGAGTAACAGGCTGCAAAGTTCTTGCTATGCATTATGGGATTTGACGTTGACAAAAGGCTTCGATCCAAGAGCTCAATGTTGCAGGAAAGCTTTTATTCTGGTACAGGGAAGCGTTTTATTTCAAAACATGATATTATATTTGCATATTCTCTCTCATCTGCTGAATCTGAAGGATTTAATAGCTGTTAGTTTTTTTTCGTCACAAAATGAAAATTCTTAAAAAATGAAACAGCCTTAAAATGTATATATATATATATATATATATATATATATATATATATATATATATATATATATATATATATATATATATATATATATATATATATATATATATATATATATATATGTGTGTGTGTGTGTGTGTGTGTGTGTGTGTGTGTATGAACATACATGTGTATGGATAGGACTGATACCACTGAACATCTTGAGGGGTTGAAAGTAAATATACATGTACATTTGATGATGTTTGACCCGATGTTTGGGTTACAAAAAGGTTAGTGAAAAATCCCCGAACACCCAAGCGTTAACATCGGCTATTAGCACATGTAAACTAAAAATAGGATGAGTTCAATGAATAAAAGGTACCTCACATGTCACAACCACAGACAAACACCAAGGCTTACAAATACACTCTTTCATTCATTCAACAAACCACGTATTCTCACTAGGTTACAACAAATGCATATAGATTATGAAATAGTAACATTTAGGGTATAAATGAATGATAAATGAAAATGAAAACAAAAAAAAATCCAAAATTAAATTGACAATGTAAAACAGAAAGTATAAAACTTAAAAACATCTAATTCAGTTTTATGTCAATAACAAAGAAACATACTCATAAAATTAAACAAATAGCAAATGTACTTGAAAGTATGAGGAAACGATGGCCTGACTCATTGAATTTTTTTAGCTAATAAATGTAATTTTCAAAGAATTCTTAATATATGATGCTACCTCATTCATTGTGTGTGTGACTTAGATCACATTTCCAAGTGGAACAATTTGATTCAGTTAATTTCAGCCGTTTGATTCGACGTGGTTCAGTTTGTGAGCGTGTGGCGCATTGAGTTTACTGTTGTCCTTGGTGACCCACTTTTGCAAAAAAGGTCCTCCAGTTGCCAGATGAAGCTTTGCGTAAATGACACATTTAGATCACGGGGACGAAAAATATTCTCTACAAATTTCTCTACAAATAACCTCCATATAGTCTCTGACTTCATTTACCGGTAGCCAAAAGGTTGAAATTGTAATCAAAGTGTAAGGGATTTGTAGAGGATGGGCCTCATTGCTAATGTGTTCTTATCAAACTAGCTCGCTAACACATCCCAGTAAAGCTGTCAACAAATAAGTGGAAGATCCTTGCCTCAAACGTCATTTCTTTATATAAATGCTGTTACCCTCCGGCACAAAATCAAACAGAAGTCTGCCTTTGTAAGGCTTGTTTACAATGTTGTCGTCATGGGATCTGGACACTGGCAAATGTAAGCCATCATCCAAACCACTTCTCCTTACAAAATCGAGCTAATCACCAATTTCTCAATCTCTTTCCGTAATGAGTCTATTTCTACTTTGAATTCAATGCGTTTAAAGCAAGTTGTTAAAACAAGTTCCGTAAAGGGGTCCCTGACTCCAAAAAGCTTGAGAACTCCTGATATAAATAATGTAAATACTGTAATGTTTATTCCCCTCTCAATGTAGTCCATCATCATCACTGCCACAAAATGCATGCAACCCAGTAGTAGTGCTTAAAGAGTTTCAGTTGTATAACGTTGACTGCAAACAAACAAATAAACAAACAAACAAACAAACAAAAACAGTTCATCAAAGCATTTTCTTTTTTTGGGGGGGACAAGTGTATTTAATTATAATTTCAATGATAAATCACTTTTGCAGAGTTTGGGCACTTCTTCAGCAATGTGACTGACCATTGAACGTTTTATTTTTTGCCTTTTTAATCATAGTTCAACTGACTTGTATGATTATCTGCTATGGTCCTGCATTATCAAAGTTAAAGCTGTAATCAGTCTACAATCAATGTGACAACAGTCAGTTTACAGCATGATCAAGTATATATATATATATATATATATATATATATATATATATATATATATATATATATATATATATATATATATATATATATATATATATATATATATATATATATATATATATACAACTTTGTGAGTTAAACCAGAATGGTCCAAGTTATTGCTTGACATTCAAAGTTGAGTTACAGCTGACTTTACTAGATATTTATTTGAATAAAATTTGATTGATTGATTGATTGATATTTGTAGTTGGTCCCTTTTTTAGTCCTCGTTTCAACCAAAACTCATACTGTACACAATTTCACCGACCTAAAGAAAAAAGTAATGTTGAGAAGTGTTATGACATTATTTTGCGTTTTTAATGTTTTACATGATGCAATATCTTGTTAATAGAGGAATCTGGGATGTGATTAGGTTACTCTTTCAAACAACCAATGACATGCACTCAATTTGCACTTTTCTCTGATTGGCTCATGGCCAGATATACATTTATTAAATTCACTAATAAAAGAAATTTAGTACATTTAACCTCAGCAATACTTTGTTTTACTTGTAGTGTATGGGACAGATGAAATTTAGACAAATAATAATGAAACTGTCTTCTAAACTTGTAGGGCAGGAACATATAAGGAGAATGAGTTGTTGAATGAATTGTTGAACATCATGAGTTGTATAATAATACCATCCAGCTATGAAAAAAAAAAATGCATGTGAGAAATCTTCAATTGGCTTCAGGCTGGTGTTGTATCTTTGCAACATTGAAATGAGGATCCCAACACTATTTACCTAGAAGTAAAAATAAAATTGGGCTTTTGATGCATTATTTTTTAAGGCAATGATTTCAAGTTTAAATGATTTCAAATTTAGTAAGCCTCAAATTTATCAATTCTTGAGGTATTGCATAAGTATTATGTATCATTTTAAAGGGGTGGCCATCCTGTGTGGAGTATGCATGTTCTCCCCGAGCCCTCGTGGGTTCCCTCCCGGCACTCCAGCTTCCTCCCACACTCCAAAAACATGCATGGCAGGTGAATTGGTCATGTTTGTCCTTAGGTGTGATTGGGTGCGTGAATGATTGTTCGTCTCTGTGCCCTGCGATTGGCTGGCAACCAGTTCAGGGTGTGCCCCGCCTACTGCCTGAATATATATATATATATATATATATATATATATATATATATATATATATATATATATATATATATATATATATATATATATATATATATATATATATATATATATATATATATATATATATGTGTGTGTGTGTGTGTGTGTGTGTGTGTGTGAATATAGGCTTAAACACAATTTAAATTTTTCTTCTTCATGTACTAATGAGCCAATTTACCAGTGTAACCCTACCACTGTATTAGCAATTACTATGGCCTGGAGCCATAGTAATTGCTAATACAGTTAAAGCTGTACTTTACTATGTTCTGACATTTTAAGTGTAAGCAGAAGCCAGACAATGGAAGTGTAGTCATTTGGTGGGAGCCACAAAAGGAAATTATCACAAAAAGGTTTATTGCCATCCAACGGAAGAGCAAGCAATTGCTCTACTTGCGGCAAAATGTAGCTGCAATAGATAGATGAAGAAAGATACATTTTTTGTGAGGTCTTTCCATGAGGTCCAAATTTGGCAAACACAGTATAAACTCTATGAGTGACTTGTGTTTGCCAATGAGAAAAAGAAAGGAAAACAAAAGTGTCCGCATAGTAATCGCATTTTCACAAAAGACGTACAACTTCCTCTAATAGGCATGTCTACAATGACAGCGCCGAAACTGCTGTATCTATCGGGTCTAGTGCACTTCCTGTCAAGAGGTTCGACTCTGGACTCACCAGGACAGGGTCGTCAGACACATCCTGTGGAACCCAAAAAAACAACAACATCATTGTCGTACTTCCTGCGCGAGCGCCTGTCAGCGAGCATCCCTCCAGCTTGCCATTATCGCCACAAACATCTCCTGTATTAGCAGATGCTCTTTGTGTGCCTTGCAGCGACTCAATTGACATTTTACTTGACAAAGGCGGCCTGTGTGGGTATACGACATGAAGTGCAGTCATAGGCACGAGTAAGTTTAACAAAGTCACATGCAAGCACCATGGCAACTGTGCTGATAGAAACCATAAAAAAAGTACATGGAGAATAACTGAAGTTAATGTTTGAGGAGTTATTTTAGATCTTACCAAAAGGCATAACCCCTACCCCTGTCTTATGAATATTTTTCTTCTCATATTTTCTAAATCAGTGATTCTCAACTGGCAAGATGTAACACATAAGTGGGTTCCAGACCAATTTTGGGTAGGTCGTGGACAGGTAAAAAATGCCATGTATTTATATTGATTTTTTTTTTTCAAAAATAACATTGGGTGAGTGTCAGGAAATGTTAATCATTTCTGCTCTAGTCACTTCCTACTCTATGAACAAATACAATGCAGCTCAGCCTTTGGCTAGAAGATGTCATATTGACAAAATGCTTTTTGTTTTCGCATCAAACTAATTTGAGATTTTCTGTTGACAAATGTAATACTACATCCATCCATTATCTTCTGATTATCCAATGGGTACTAGGCGTTCCCAGCCCAGCCGAGAGACATAGTCCCTCCAGCGTGTCCTGGGTCGTCCACGGGGCCTCCTCCCGGTGGGACAATCCCTACATGACATCCTAACCAGATGCCCGAACCACCTCAACCGGTGTCTCTCAACGCGGAGGAGCAGCGACTCGACACCCAGTCTCTCCCGGATGACCGAGCCTCATCCTATCTCTAAGGGAGAGCCTGGAAACCCTGCGGACGAAAATCGTTTTGCCCGCTTGTATCCAGGATCTCGATCTTTTGTTCACGACCCACAGCTCGTGACCATATGTGAGGGCAGGAACGTAGATCGACTGGTAAATAGAGAGCTTTGCCTTTCATCTCAGCTCTTTCTTTACCACAACAGACCGGTACCACAGAGTCCACATTACAGCAGATGCTGAACCAATCACCTATTGATTTCCCTCACTCGTGAGCAAGAACCCAAGAGAGTTGAACTCCTCCACTTGGGGCGGGACCTCATCTCCGACCCGGAGAGGGCTTCATCCCAGCCTCCTCACACTCGACTGTGAACAGTCGACTATGACAGTTGGAGGTCACGACCTGAGGAAGCCAACAGCACCACATCGCCCACAAATAGCGGGGATGCAATGCTGGGACACCCAAACCGCACCCCCTCAACACTTCACTCAACACTGTCCATAAAGGTAATGAACAGAATCTGTGACAAAGGGCACCATTGGCGGAGTCCTAGAAACTGAATGTAATACTATATATGAAAAGCAAAAATGCTTTATTGCTCCTAATTTTTAAAAAGGGGGGTTGCGACTTTGCAATAATGATGATAAGCAAGTGACAGAGAATTGAGAATCATTGGTCTAAATGGGCTCACACTTTCAAATTCAATTGACCACAATCACATTACGACAGGGGTGTCAAACTCATTTTTATCGCATTGTAGTTATAGTTTCTGTCAGAAGGCCGGTTTGACTGAAGTGAAATAAATTTGAAATGTGTTTGTAACACACGTACCTAGTTTTGAAATCAGAGGCTGGCAAAAAACTGATCAAAAGAGAGATTGGGAATCAAAACTAAATAAATTAAGATTTTTTTTTTCCCGAAACAATTTGTAAAAGTTAAAGACAACTTGCAAGATTGGTATTTTCATGGTCATATTTAAATAATGACAAAATTATTTGGTTGAAAAATGTTGATTGGTATTTTTGCCCAAAACTTGAAGTCAAATCTGCATTTTGCGGGCCACATAAAATGATGTGGCGGGCCGGATCTGGCCCCCGGGCCTTGTGTTTGACATCTGTGGAATAACTCTTTTAATGACATGGATGAGAATTTTTGTCATGTAAAATATTTAGATTGTGTACCAGTTACAAGAATTTTTATCAACTGTTTTTTCTTTTTTTAAGTGATTGGATAGATGACACTTGGGGCCAGCACTCCTCTTAATACTAAGCTAATCAAGCACTGTTGTAATATAGTTATATACATACACAGAGTTATATACATATGCAAATTATTTATTTAATTAGTTTTGTTATTTTGACATTAAAAACACATTTTCACTGTTTTTGATCATGTTTTTTCGAATGGAAAGACTGTTGGGATGTTTCAGATGATACTAAAAAATATTAGCGTCCAAAATATTGCTTTTTCAGATACGGCCTGGCACTGAAAGAGTTAACAGGTAAAAAACTAAAAATAAATCAAGCTACTTACTCTCCAAAATATACAGCTGTGAACTGAAATTAATTCCAGGTTGGAAAGTATTAGCCACATGTTATGTCAGTTTAACTTAGTGAAAAAACTTTTCTTTAACGTTTACCAAATGTACAGTACCAGTCAAAAATCAGGAAACACCCTCCAGTTCAGTGTTTTTTATTCCTTTATTTAAAAAAAAAAATGTCCTGGATTATAGATTAATAGTAAAAATCATAAAAGAAATAATGACAGAATTATTTGGTTGAAAAATGTTGATCAAAATAGAGATGTCTCATTTAAATTCTTCAAAGTACAAAGTACCGCCAAATGATCGTATGGCAGGAAATAGAAACCTATGGTAATTAGCTAATGCATATAAAACCCCCGGTAAATACATCAAAATTTGTATATACATATTAAAAATTGGTAACAAAATAGGATTGTAGGTGCTACTTATGTAGAATATGTATGTTTGTATACAATTAAATAATATCATAAACAAAAAATATAGAAAGTCAAAATGAAATTTTTCTTCATACTGTATCCTCGATTATCTCCACCTTCATTTCCATACTAATCATCTTCTTACTTCTACCTTTAACATCATTAGCAATCTTGGGACCCATGGCTAACCAATTAAAGTTTGAATGAGGCACTAAAATGCAATATGATATCATAAGCACGCACACGAGATTAAATCTTTAGCACAGGGGTCACCAACGAGTATCCCCCAAGTATCACATTAGTAGCCCGCAGACCTGTTCTGTAAATTGTTTAGAAGTGATATTGCGATTTTCTAGGAATTTTACAATTATGTATATATGACATATACATTACATATTATACTTAATTTTAGACATTTTGTATGACTGTTTCTTAATTTTTGTGAGAAATCATTAACATGATAAGGGTCTTCACATAAACTGGTAGCCCTTCATATTACTTAGTGCCAAAGCAGTACCTCTCGTTTTCAAAAAGGTTGGTGATCCCTGCTTTAACGTATCGGCTTCTTAGTGACACCGTGACGGCGACCAATAGCAGAGCAACATCTTAGGGAGGCGTTGCAGCACAGGCAGTTTGACGCGAGCAGAAAATAAGACCAATTACCAAAAAATGTCTGAAGAGGGAGGTAAAACAATAAAAACACAGCCAACCCCACAGGTCATGTTGTAAAGAGGTGGAAAATACCATTAAGAGGGGATGAAAAAACTTTGCATACCTCTTCGGAACGTGAAAAGCCAGGGACGCCGTAACCTGTGGAATGACTTTCGGTAATCACATTTGTGTTTTTTTTCAAGAGTTGATAGTTTGATTTTTTTCATGTGTTTGAGATCATTTGATTTTAAAAATTTAATAATCTTTGGATTGGTACTGGACGCAATAACAAATTTGTTAAGCTATGTGGAAGTCTAAATTCTAGTGCAGTATACCACACCCACACTTCACTGAATGTACTACAGTATTACGCACTCCTTCGGTTTAGCATTTGAAACTTCTTTTTCTTTTTTTGTCATATGACGGTGAGGTGAAGTAGAAATGATGGTTGAACGTCATGGTTGGCAAGCCAGCCGAGTGTGTCTTGTGCAGCCTGGTGGATTTCAGCCATTCATTTCCATTAGGAAAACCACAGAGAGGACAGTCGTTTACAACCTGTCTCACTGTTAAAACTCTGTGACCAAATTGTCATCTTCTGATCAGTGGGTTGATCTAGCAAGGAGCGTTTGCATGCAGACCCAATGCTTCCCGGAAAGGTCAAGCATGAAGTCTTGGCGTTTCGGTTGAGGATAAGAACTTACAGTATATTGAGGTGTTCTGGATCATTTTATTGTCTCTACCGTGTCGTATTAATGTCTCAATCAAAGACGTCCGCATGCATGAATTGGAAGAGTTTGTGTAACATTGGACATATTACTGTCTCACAGATTATCACAAGGCTACTTTCTGGCATCAATACGTGATATTTGTCAGCATCAAAAAGAAAGAATAGTACAATTAAAAAATACTAATTTACTAGTCGCACAGCTGCTTGTAAAGGTAGAGGGAAAATTCTGGTCTCATCATTTAGGGGTAATCTTGAGCCCTGTTTGAAACACATTTAAACTTTAAAATACACATAAATTTAATAGAAAGTCTGCCATTTTGAGAATTCAATGTTATAATGCCATAGTCAGGCTAAAGCAAATTAGCAAATGTTATGGCAGATGTTAACGACTGCTTAAACATACATTGAGCAGAATTAACTATGACAACAGAGAAAAAACATTATACATTGAACACAAAACCATAGAGTAAATACAGGTCTCTGCTTTAGGTGCTTCTCCTCGTGCTGTAAATTATGTTCCATGTAGTAGAGCGCAGTACTGCCCAGCCAAACAACCCCATCCAATATTTTATTAAACTCATGGTCAAAATTGGGCTTTGTAATCATGAGAGAATCTTGTGTTGGATGTCATCAGATAATATGAATGCACTTAATGTTGAGACTGGAGGAGAGTAGGATGACAATGTATTATAATGAAAGCAGATAGAGATCTCTGATTGTAAGTCAAGTGTCCTTCATGCATTCGTCTGTTTCCGTTGTGGTGTTTCTCTTTGCACTGCAGTGACGTCATGGTTGCCCAGCAACCTGCTGAGCAAAACAGAATCCCTCTCTGCACCGGGGGGGAGGCCCCCTGTACACATGCACACGCACTCACAACATCGTATGCATTTCCGTGAGTGCAAGCGCTTCACTGAGAGGAACATGTAGCGTATGGCATATTTGAGTTCTCTTCAACTCTTCACTGAAAAATCACATTATTTGTTGCTGTGCTCTCTCTCTCTCTCTCTCTTTATATATATATATATATATATATATATATATATATATATATATATATATATATATATATATATATATATATATATATATATATATATATATATATATATATAGTTTTAATATGAGATTTTACTGCTCATTAATATGGCTGCTCGGATATTATTGCGCTTCTGGGGAAGACCTAACCCTAACATACAGGAGCTTACTAGGATGACTTGCTACCTTAATAAAAATGTACATTGTAATATGTAATATGTTTGTTTGTGCGCAGGTGTGAACATGGAGGCCTTTTCAGCTGAGTCATCGATGACAACATCACCAAAATGACAATCAGACAGGTTACGCACGACCTGACCTCATCCTGACACATCCTTCTAGTCCTCCTCATCATATCTCCTGGTTGACATTTGATATTTATATTTTGGAATTTTAAATCTATTTAGAAGGTCAGGACCGATTCCTCCTCTTGGACGAGATGATAAAGCTTGTAGCCTCAGTCACTATCCTGATTCTGATCTGACATTAACCATCGACTATCCTGCCTGATACTGGTGGAACTGCCCTCTTGCCGAATACGTCCCCTGACCTCGTCAAATTAAAGAATTATGGGAGACGGGAGCTGGGTGTGCCTAAGCCCGGCTGAGTTCAACCAGCTGCAACAGTACAGTGAGTGTAAGTACAAAAGTGACACACTTCAATCTATCTAAGCCTGCGTGGTTTTAAAAAACATTATTCTGGTGGTGTTCTAGTATGAAAAAAATGTGGTTGTCATTCATGTGGTATACAAAACTGAAAAATGAGTCAAGTTTTTGAAGATTTTACGATGGGCTGCGCTGTTTTTGGTGTTTACAAAAACAAGCACGTTAGGTTATTTGATAACTATTTTTTCTTTGATGTTCATAAAAATATGCATGGTGTATTCACACCAACATTTGTCCACTTTAAGTAAACCAGGCTTTGTTTCACCATACTGGATGGTCAGGGTGGGCAACTTATTTTGCTGGTCTGACATTTATCATTCTTCAGAGCCCCACCACCCTTTACGTTATTGCCAGTCTGTCATTTTTTCAAGCCAGAAAAAAATGACATAATCGGCCCGTCGTAATTTTGCCCATCCTATCGTCACCTCTAGAGCGCGAAACTTAGTGGGCCAACTCTTTATGACTGTCTTCATTCTGTTTTTTATTGCAGTTTTACTTTCTTCACTCACAATGAATATCAAAAATGCGCCAGACAATTGGCAATCACATTCACTGGATGGCATTAACCTGATTTAAATGGCTGTCATTTGATGCAAGTCAGCTTATACCTGTCTAGCTCGCATTTTTAGAAGACGTTTTCATTATCATTTGTCTAAATTTCATCCATCCCATACACTACAAGTAAAACAAAGTATTGTGGAGGTTGAATTTACGCAGAAAAAAATTTGTCTTTAATTATGGAATTTAAAAAATGTGAATCTTGCATTTCGTGTCCCACGGCAAAATGCAAATCATGTGCAAGCCATTGGTTGCTTGAAAGAGTGACTGCCTGCATTGCAAACGAACACTAGATGCCCTTATTGTGCCTGAAAAAGCCCTCACTCGGCCATCATTAATCCTCGAATGCCCTATTTTATCAGCAAGACATTTCTTTAAGTAAAAACTTTTTAAAAGGCAAAACAACACAAAAAATCTCTTAACGCTTAATACTAAACATTACTTTTACCTTTATGTCAGTGAGATTGTGTACAGTATGACTTTTGATTTTTTTTTTCAACCCAGAAATTAAAAAGGGTGTTAATCTCTGGTAAAATCAGTCGAGTACGATCCGTATTGAATTTACACAATGCTGGTAAATCACTCAGCTGTGAATGGTTCTCCACCATTTGGTGGTGCTGTTGACTGACCATTATTGCATTGACATTAGACTAATTGCAGTAGCACTATAATGCAACAGTATCGCTCGCAATCATACAAGTCATTTGAAATAAAATTAAGTAGGCAAAAAGGGACAGTGACAGGCTGACGGCAGTCTGACGGACATCTCACATCATGACGATTACAACGAGGATGAAAAATGCACTTCAGACATCCTTAATTCGCCGTTTATTTTGGGTCGTCGCAAAATGGCTTTCTGTCGGTGACAGACAGACAGACAGTCTGTCTGTCTGGGAGTAAAAGTAAAAAGTACAAAGTACAGGCAAATTTTACAAGTACAATAAGGAAGCATCTGTACTTCATTACTTCTGATCCCTGGCCCAGGGGAAGCAGTAGCCCAACCATAGGAAATCGTAGCACAGTCTACCAAATTCACAAACACGCTAAACTAGACATGCCCCAGACAGAAAATGAAAAAACAAAGTGCCAAGTGTTGTTCGTTTTCCGTGACGAAAATGTCGGATGTTAAAGTGTCCTAATCATTTCATGCGAAGAGTACACTAGAACAGCAATGCGTGGTGTCTTAGTCTTGCCGCAATATTATGTTTTGTAAGTTGTTGTTAATGAAATTACGCATGTCAGGTGAAGATTTTCAATTGTCTGTTGTTTGTTGTTTGATGTATGCCAGTAAATCAACACTTTTCTTGTTTTTAATTATTTTAATTCTAAAAATCATTAGTGATTTGATAAAAAAATTACAAAACGAAGTTAACACAAAAAAACAACCCTTACCAAACTCCAAAACTTAGAAGACTCCAGACTAACAGAACAGAACATTTCCTCTGACAACTCTGCTGCTGGGGAGAATTCACAGGTTTCAGTCTAAGGCCGATGGGGAGGGGGGGGGGGGGGGGGGGGGGGGGGGGGGGTCTTTCTATATGACATGCTCACTAAGCTGGTTGAGTGACGTTACCTTAGGTTATGTTTAAATTAATGCTGGTGGTCACAGCAGTCCAGTTTGCACAAACGGAGTGTCGCATTGGATTTCGGACTTTTTTTTTCTGTCTATCCAAGTACTAGTAACAGAACAAAATGGAGGCTGCTGAGTCCTGAAAGTTCAAAAGCACACGATGGTTCAGCCTGCATTTTACCAACTTTTTTATATCACCAGTTGGTACACTACTCTTGTTTGGTCTACCTTGTCTATTTATTTAAATAATAAGCAAACCTGTTTACACAAACACGTAATGGATTGGACATAGCATTTTCACCTGCTGGCCTTGTGGCCTATTTGTTAGTCAAACAAGCACGCGCCTGAATTCCTCTTCTTGTCCTTGTGCAGAAAACATAAAGCTTTATTACATGTTGCCTATCCATCATTCTCTCAGGGACTAACTGTCTAAGGTTACTGAGCATAGATGTCTGATTAGGAAGACAGGGTAGTCATCTTACCAAAGATAGTAAATTCATGCTGTCTACATCATTGACAGGGCGTATATTTAGCATTTCGGCCTTCAGTGATAAATTACCAGACTTAATCTGAAGGATTTCTCAAGGAATATTTATCTAATAACTTGACAAATACATAAAATGAAATAAAAAATGTATCATACTCACTCGAGATCATAGGCAACAAATAAGGTTGTGTAAAAAAACAAAAACAAAAACGAATCAATTAGTTGAATTAATTTGTTGTCATAGATTGATGTTTATGCATAAAACCATAAATGAATCTATAACCCACATAAAATGTATACATAATTGATAAACCTGTTAATGGCATTTTGAGGAACATCATTCCACCACAAGGTGACGTATATCTCGAATATGTGGTTAAGAAGACAGGTCTGGTGAGGTTTGTGATGAATTAAGCAATTTCGCAGCATAAAATACAATTTAGAAAATTACACATGAAACTGGCTCTCACTCATATCTCATGAGTTGCTTGCTCGTTTGTTGTTTTCCATCAAATGGGCCCCCATATTGAGCTCTGATAAGCAAGGCTTCTGCTTGCTGAGAGGCTAGGCCTCTGTGCATATGTGCTCTGGTAAGTTGTGCTTTTCCTGCATTTCGTTTGAAATGAACTCTTTTAAGGAATTTGTTAAAATCATTCAGAATTCTGGGAGCATTTAACTTCACTTTCTTATCTTGTTTCATATTTTTTTTTGTATTAAACGAGGAGAGGAGAATCTTAGTTAGTGATTAGTACGAGGCTAAGGTTAATCATGAGTAGCCAACTGTACGCTAGCACATACGAAACATTTACTACTTAATGTAGTACTTTGTTGGACCTTCTCCACATGCAACAAACAGGAGGAAGACAAAAAGGTTTTCTTTCTTGCAAGGAGAGCGGACAGGAACCTGACCTTCTCAGCTCTCCTTCTGGTCTTGTTGCAGATCCTTTCTGCTCCCTATTTATTCATTTGGGATGGCCCTTGGTAGAAAAGCCATTGCTGCCCTAAAGGATTTGGGGGAGAGGTCTTGGCAACAATGCAAACAATCAGTTTGTGATAGTGAGGGGTGTAGGTGCGCTTCCATGCTGTGATCTTCTTTGTCAGGAAAACAAAGACCAACTCCCATACTTTGTAGGGGGTGCAGGTGAGAGTCCACGCAGCCCCCATGCTTTGCAGGGAATACAGGTGAGAGTCCATGCTGTCCTGCCCCGGGAGACGTGTC